>NW_026519147.1:0-300000 GCF_947347685.1 Pleuronectes platessa | reverse complement strand
GATTTTCAACTTTAGTCTATGAAACCTCCAAACCTTAAACATTGTTGCAAAATTAGGCTTATCTCACCGTTTCCAGCACTTTTGTGCACCTTGGGCATATCTGTGATGAAAAAATGAAGATTTTAACAAAAGTTGCAAAAATAGGCTTATCTCACCGTTTCCAGCGCTTTTGCGCATCTTGGGCACATCTGTTTTGAAAAATTGAAGATTTTAACCAAAGTTGCAAAAATAGGCTTATCTCACCGTTTCCAGAGCTTTTGCGCATCTTGGGCACATCTGTGATGAAAAATTGAAGATTTTAACCAAAGTTGCAAAAATAGGCTTATCTCACCGTTTCCAGCGCTTTTGTGCATCTTGGGCACATCTGTGATGAAAAATTGAAGATTTTAACCAAAGTTGCAAAAATAGGCTTATCTCACCGTTTCCAGCGCTTTTGTGCATCTTGGACACATCTGTGATGAAAAATTGAAGATTTTAACCATTGTTGCAAAAATAGGCTTATCTCCCCGTTTCCAGCACTTTTTGGCACTTAGAGCGAATCTGACAGTAGAAACCGTGCAGTTGCTACTTTTTCATTGGGGTTTCCAAAACTTAAAATCTTTTTTTTAAAGAGTTCCTTTAGAGTTGAAACCAAGATTTCAAATTATCCTTTTTCATTATTATAATCCACTGTATGCATTTTAAGTATCAAGGAAATTGAGTGAAGGCCTTTTGAGAAAACACATTGATTAGTGACCCTATTTCATTATGGCAGTCAAACCACTGATTTTCAACTTTAGTCTATGAAACCTCCAAACCTTAAACATTGTTGCAAAATTAGGCTTATCTCACCGTTTCCAGCACTTTTGTGCACCTTGGGCATATCTGTGATGAAAAAATGAAGATTTTAACCAAAGTTGCAAAAATAGGCTTATCTCACCGTTTCCAGCGCTTTTGCGCATCTTGGGCACATCTGTTTTGAAAAATTGAAGATTTTAACCAAAGTTGCAAAAATAGGCTTATCTCACCGTTTCCAGAGCTTTTGCGCATCTTGGGCACATCTGTGATGAAAAATTGAAGATTTTAACCAAAGTTGCAAAAATAGGCTTATCTCACCGTTTCCAGCGCTTTTGTGCATCTTGGGCACATCCGTGATGAAAAATTGAAGATTTTAACCAAAGTTGCAAAAATAGGCTTATCTCACCGTTTCCAGCGCTTTTGTGCATCTTGGACACATCTGTGATGAAAAATTGAAGATTTTAACCATTGTTGCAAAAATAGGCTTATCTCCCCGTTTCCAGCACTTTTTGGCACTTAGAGCGAATCTGACAGTAGAAACCGTGCAGTTGCTACTTTTTCATTGGGGTTTCCAAAACTTAAAATCTTTTTTTTAAAGAGTTCCTTTAGAGTTGAAACCAAGATTTCAAATTATCCTTTTTCATTATTATAATCCACTGTATGCATTTTAAGTATCAAGGAATTTGACTGAAGGCCTTTTGAGAAAACACGTTGATTAGTGACCCTATTTCATTATGGCAGTCAAACCACTGATTTTCAACTTTAGTCTATGAAACCTCCAAACCTTAAACATTGTTGCAAAATTAGGCTTATCTCACCGTTTCCAGCACTTTTGTGCACCTTGGGCATATCTGTGATGAAAAAATGAAGATTTTAACCAAAGTTGCAAAAATAGGCTTATCTCACCGTTTCCAGCGCTTTTGTGCATCTTGGGCACATCTGTGATGAAAAATTGAAGATTTTAACCAAAGTTGCAAAAATAGGCTTATCTCACCGTTTCCAGCGCTTTTGGGCATCTTGGGCACATCTGTGATGAAAAATTTAAGATTTTAACCAAAGTTGCAAAAATAGGCTTATCTCACCGTTTCCAGCGCTTTTGCGCATCTTGGGCACATCTGTGATGAAAAATTGAAGATTTTAACCAAAGTTGCAAAAATAGGCTTATCTCACCGTTTCCAGCGCTTTTGTGCATCTTGGGCACATCTGTGATGAAAAATTGAAGATTTTAACCAAGGTTGCAAAAATAGGCTTATCTCACCGTTTCCAGCGCTTTTGTGCATCTTGGGCACATCTGTGATGAAAAATTGAAGATTTTAACCAAAGTTGCAAAAATAGGCTTATCTCACCGTTTCCAGCGCTTTTGTGCATCTTGGACACATCTGTGATGAAAAATTGAAGATTTTAACCATTGTTGCAAAAATAGGCTTATCTCCCCGTTTCCAGCACTTTTTGGCACTTAGAGCGAATCTGACAGTAGAAACCGTGCAGTTGCTACTTTTTCATTGGGGTTTCCAAAACTTAAAATCTTTTTTTTAAAGAGTTCCTTTAGAGTTGAAACCAAGATTTCAAATTATCCTTTTTCATTATTATAATCCACTGTATGCATTTTAAGTATCAAGGAAATTGAGTGAAGGCCTTTTGAGAAAACACATTGATTAGTGACCCTATTTCATTATGGCAGTCAAACCACTGATTTTCAACTTTAGTCTATGAAACCTCCAAACCTTAAACATTGTTGCAAAATTAGGCTTATCTCACCATTTCCAGCACTTTTGTGCACCTTGGGCATATCTGTGATGAAAAAATGAAGATTTTAACCAAAGTTGCAAAAATAGGCTTATCTCACCGTTTCCAGCGCTTTTGCGCATCTTGGGCACATCTGTTTTGAAAAATTGAAGATTTTAACCAAAGTTGCAAAAATAGGCTTATCTCACCGTTTCCAGAGCTTTTGCGCATCTTGGGCACATCTGTGATGAAAAATTGAAGATTTTAACCAAAGTTGCAAAAATAGGCTTATCTCACCGTTTCCAGCGCTTTTGTGCATCTTGCACACATCTGTGATGAAAAATTGAAGATTTTAACCATTTTTGCAAAAATAGGCTTATCTCCCCGTTTCCAGCACTTTTTGGCACTTAGAGCGAATCTGACAGTAGAAACCGTGCAGTTGCTACTTTTTCATTGGGGTTTCCAAAACTTAAAATCTTTTTTTTAAAGAGTTCCTTTAGAGTTGAAACCAAGATTTCAAATTATCCTTTTTCATTATTATAATCCACTGTATGCATTTTAAGTATCAAGGAATTTGACTGAAGGCCTTTTGAGAAAACACGTTGATTAGTGACCCTATTTCATTATGGCAGTCAAACCACTGATTTTCAACTTTAGTCTATGAAACCTCCAAACCTTAAACATTGTTGCAAAATTAGGCTTATCTCACCGTTTCCAGCACTTTTGTGCACCTTGGGCATATCTGTGATGAAAAAATGAAGATTTTAACAAAAGTTGCAAAAATAGGCTTATCTCACCGTTTCCAGCGCTTTTGCGCATCTTGGGCACATCTGTTTTGAAAAATTGAAGATTTTAACCAAAGTTGCAAAAATAGGCTTATCTCACCGTTTCCAGAGCTTTTGCGCATCTTGGGCACATCTGTGATGAAAAATTGAAGATTTTAACCAAAGTTGCAAAAATAGGCTTATCTCACCGTTTCCAGCGCTTTTGTGCATCTTGGGCACATCTGTGATGAAAAATTGAAGATTTTAACCAAAGTTGCAAAAATAGGCTTATCTCACCGTTTCCAGCGCTTTTGTGCATCTTGGACACATCTATGATGAAAAATTGAAGATTTTAACCATTGTTGCAAAAATAGGCTTATCTCCCCGTTTCCAGCACTTTTTGGCACTTAGAGCGAATCTGACAGTAGAAACCGTGCAGTTGCTACTTTTTCATTGGGGTTTCCAAAACTTAAAATCTTTTTTTTAAAGAGTTCCTTTAGAGTTGAAACCAAGATTTCAAATTATCCTTTTTCATTATTATAATCCACTGTATGCATTTTAAGTATCAAGGAATTTGACTGAAGGCCTTTTGAGAAAACACGTTGATTAGTGACCCTATTTCATTATGGCAGTCAAACCACTGATTTTCAACTTTAGTCTATGAAACCTCCAAACCTTAAACATTGTTGCAAAATTAGGCTTATCTCACCGTTTCCAGCACTTTTGTGCACCTTGGGCATATCTGTGATGAAAAAATGAAGATTTTGACCAAAGTTGCAAAAATAGGCTTATCTCACCGTTTCCAGCGCTTTTGTGCATCTTGGGCACATCTGTGATGAAAAATTGAAGATTTTAACCAAAGTTGCAAAAATAGGCTTATCTCACCGTTTCCAGCGCTTTTGCGCATCTTGGGCACATCTGTGATGAAAAATTGAAGATTTTAACCAAAGTTGCAAAAATAGGCTTATCTCACCGTTTCCAGCGCTTTTGTGCATCTTGGGCACATCTGTGATGAAAAATTGAAGATTTTAACCATTGTTGCAAAAATAGGCTTATCTCCCCGTTTCCAGCACTTTTTGGCACTTAGAGCCAATCTGACAGTAGAAACCGTGCAGTTGCTACTTTTTCATTGGGGTTTCCAAAACTTAAAATCTTTTTTTTAAAGAGTTCCTTTAGAGTTGAAACCAAGATTTCAAATTATCCTTTTTCATTATTATAATCCACTGTATGCATTTTAAGTATCAAGGAAATTGAGTGAAGGCCTTTTGAGAAAACACGTTGATTAGTGACCCTATTTCATTATGGCAGTCAAACCACTGATTTTCAACTTTAGTCTATGAAACCTCCAAACCTTAAACATTGTTGCAAAATTAGGCTTATCTCACCGTTTCCAGCACTTTTGTGCACCTTGGGCATATCTGTGATGAAAAATTGAAGATTTTAACCAAAGTTGCAAAAATAGGCTTATCTCACCGTTTCCAGAGCTTTTGCGCATCTTGGGCACATCTGTGATGAAAAATTGAAGATTTTAACCAAAGTTGCCAAAATAGGCTTATCTCACCGTTTCCAGCGCTTTTGTGCATCTTGGACACATCTGTGATGAAAAATTGAAGATTTTAACCATTGTTGCAAAAATAGGCTTATCTCCCCGTTTCCAGCACTTTTTGGCACTTAGAGCGAATCTGACAGTAGAAACCGTGCAGTTGCTACTTTTTCATTGGGGTTTCCAAAACTTAAAATCTTTTTTTTAAAGAGTTCCTTTAGAGTTGAAACCAAGATTTCAAATTATCCTTTTTCATTATTATAATCCACTGTATGCATTTTAAGTATCAAGGAATTTGACTGAAGGCCTTTTGAGAAAACACGTTGATTAGTGACCCTATTTCATTATGGCAGTCAAACCACTGATTTTCAACTTTAGTCTATGAAACCTCCAAACCTTAAACATTGTTGCAAAATTAGGCTTATCTCACCGTTTCCAGCGCTTTTGCGCATCTTGGGCACATCTGTGATGAAAAATTGAAGATTTTAACCAAAGTTGCAAAAATAGGCTTATCTCACCGTTTCCAGCGCTTTTGGGCATCTTGGGCACATCTGTGATGAAAAATTGAAGATTTTAACCAAAGTTGCAAAAATAGGCTTATCTCACCGTTTCCAGCGCTTTTGTGCATCTTGGGCACATCTGTGATGAAAAATTGAAGATTTTAACCATTGTTGCAAAAATAGGCTTATCTCCCCGTTTCCAGCACTTTTTGGCACTTAGAGCCAATCTGACAGTAGAAACCGTGCAGTTGCTACTTTTTCATTGGGGTTTCCAAAACTTAAAATCTTTTTTTTAAAGAGTTCCTTTAGAGTTGAAACCAAGATTTCAAATTATCCTTTTTCATTATTATAATCCACTGTAGGCATTTTAAGTATCAAGGAATTTGACTGAAGGCCTTTTGAGAAAACACGTTGATTAGTGACCCTATTTCATTATGGCAGTCAAACCAGTTATTTTCAACTTTAGTCTATGAAACCTCCAAACCTTAAACATTGTTGCAAAATTAGGCTTATCTCAACGTTTCCAGCACTTTTGAGCACCTTGGGCATATCTGTGATGAAAAAATGAAGATTTTAACCAAAGTTGCAAAAATAGGCTTATCTCACCGTTTCCAGCGCTTTTGCGCATCTTGGGCACATCTGTGATGAAAAATTGAAGATTTTAACCAAAGTTGCAAAAATAGGCTTATCTCACCGTTTCCAGCGCTTTTGCGCATCTTGGGCACATCTGTGATGAAAAATTGAAGATTTTAACCAAAGTTGCAAAAATAGGCTTATCTCACCGTTTCCAGCGCTTTTGGGCATCTTGGGCACATCTGTGATGAAAAATTGAAGATTTTAACCAAAGTTGCAAAAATAGGCTTATCTCACCGTTTCCAGCGCTTTTGTGCATCTTGGGCACATCTGTGATGAAAAATTGAAGATTTTAACCATTGTTGCAAAAATAGGCTTATCTCCCCGTTTCCAGCACTTTTTGGCACTTAGAGCCAATCTGACAGTAGAAACCGTGCAGTTGCTACTTTTTCATTGGGGTTTCCAAAACTTAAAATCTTTTTTTTAAAGAGTTCCTTTAGAGTTGAAACCAAGATTTCAAATTATCCTTTTTCATTATTATAATCCACTGTATGCATTTTAAGTATCAAGGAATTTGACTGAAGGCCTTTTGAGAAAACACGTTGATTAGTGACCCTATTTCATTATGGCAGTCAAACCACTGATTTTCAACTTTAGTCTATGAAACCTCCAAACCTTAAACATTGTTGCAAAATTAGGCTTATCTCAACGTTTCCAGCACTTTTGAGCACCTTGGGCATATCTGTGATGAAAAAATGAAGATTTTAACCAAAGTTGCAAAAATAGGCTTATCTCACCGTTTCCAGCGCTTTTGCGCATCTTGGGCACATCTGTGATGAAAAATTGAAGATTTTAACCAAAGTTGCAAAAATAGGCTTATCTCACCGTTTCCAGCGCTTTTGCGCATCTTGGGCACATCTGTGATGAAAAATTGAAGATTTTAACCAAAGTTGCAAAAATAGGCTTATCTCACCGTTTCCAGCGCTTTTGGGCATCTTGGGCACATCTGTGATGAAAAATTTAAGATTTTAACCAAAGTTGCAAAAATAGGCTTATCTCACCGTTTCCAGCGCTTTTGTGCATCTTGGACACATCTGTGATGAAAAATTGAAGATTTTAACCATTGTTGCAAAAATAGGCTTATCTCCCCGTTTCCAGCACTTTTTGGCACTTTGAGCGAATCTGACAGTAGAAACCGTGCAGTTGCTACTTTTTCATTGGGGTTTCCAAAACTTAAAATCTTTTTTTTAAAGAGTTCCTTTAGAGTTGAAACCAAGATTTCAAATTATCCTTTTTCATTATTATAATCCACTGTATGCATTTTAAGTATCAAGGAATTTGACTGAAGGCCTTTTGAGAAAACACGTTGATTAGTGACCCTATTTCATTATGGCAGTCAAACCACTGATTTTCAACTTTAGTCTATGAAACCTCCAAACCTTAAACATTGTTGCAAAATTAGGCTTATCTCAACGTTTCCAGCACTTTTGAGCACCTTGGGCATATCTGTGATGAAAAAATGAAGATTTTAACCAAAGTTGCAAAAATAGGCTTATCTCACCGTTTCCAGCGCTTTTGCGCATCTTGGGCACATCTGTGATGAAAAATTGAAGATTTTAACCAAAGTTGCAAAAATAGGCTTATCTCACCGTTTCCAGCGCTTTTGCGCATCTTGGGCACATCTGTGATGAAAAATTGAAGATTTTAACCAAAGTTGCAAAAATAGGCTTATCTCACCGTTTCCAGCGCTTTTGGGCATCTTGGGCACATCTGTGATGAAAAATTGAAGATTTTAACCAAAGTTGCAAAAATAGGCTTATCTCACCGTTTCCAGCGCTTTTGTGCATCTTGGACACATCTGTGATGAAAAATTGAAGATTTTAACCATTGTTGCAAAAATAGGCTTATCTCCCCGTTTCCAGCACTTTTTGGCACTTTGAGCGAATCTGACAGTAGAAACCGTGCAGTTGCTACTTTTTCATTGGGGTTTCCAAAACTTAAAATCTTTTTTTTAAAGAGTTCCTTTAGAGTTGAAACCAAGATTTCAAATTATCCTTTTTCATTATTATAATCCACTGTATGCATTTTAAGTATCAAGGAATTTGACTGAAGGCCTTTTGAGAAAACACGTTGATTAGTGACCCTATTTCATTATGGCAGTCAAACCACTGATTTTCAACTTTAGTCTATGAAACCTCCAAACCTTAAACATTGTTGCAAAATTAGGCTTATCTCACCGTTTCCAGCACTTTTGTGCACCTTGGGCATATCTGTGATGAAAAAATGAAGATTTTAACCAAAGTTGCAAAAATAGGCTTATCTCACCGTTTCCAGCGCTTTTGGGCATCTTGGGCACATCTGTGATGAAAAATTTAAGATTTTAACCAAAGTTGCAAAAATAGGCTTATCTCACCGTTTCCAGCGCTTTTGTGCATCTTGGACACATATGTGATGAAAAATTGAAGATTTTAACCATTGTTGCAAAAATAGGCTTATCTCCCCGTTTCCAGCACTTTTTGGCACTTAGAGCCAATCTGACAGTAGAAACCGTGCAGTTGCTACTTTTTCATTGGGGTTTCCAAAACTTAAAATCTTTTTTTTAAAGAGTTCCTTTAGAGTTGAAACCAAGATTTCAAATTATCCTTTTTCATTATTATAATCCACTGTATGCATTTTAAGTATCAAGGAAATTGAGTGAAGGCCTTTTGAGAAAACACGTTGATTAGTGACCCTATTTCATTATGGCAGTCAAACCACTGATTTTCAACTTTAGTCTATGAAACCTCCAAACCTTAAACATTGTTGCAAAATTAGGCTTTTCTCACCGTTTCCAGCACTTTTGCGCACCTTGGGCACATCTGTGATGAAAAAATGAAGATTTTAACCAAAGTTGCAAAAATAGGCTTATCTCACCGTTTCCAGCGCTTTTGCGCATCTTGGGCACATCTGTTTTGAAAAATTGAAGATTTTAACCAAAGTTGCAAAAATAGGCTTATCTCACCGTTTCCAGAGCTTTTGCGCATCTTGGGCACATCTGTGATGAAAAATTGAAGATTTTAACCAAAGTTGCAAAAATAGGCTTATCTCACCGTTTCCAGCGCTTTTGTGCATCTTGGGCACATCTGTGATGAAAAATTGAAGATTTTAACCAAAGTTGCAAAAATAGGCTTATCTCACCGTTTCCAGCGCTTTTGTGCATCTTGGGCACATCTGTGATGAAAAATTGAAGATTTTAACCATTGTTGCAAAAATAGGCTTATCTCCCCGTTTCCAGCACTTTTTGGCACTTAGAGCCAATCTGACAGTAGAAACCGTGCAGTTGCTACTTTTTCATTGGGGTTTCCAAAACTTAAAATCTTTTTTTTAAAGAGTTCCTTTAGAGTTGAAACCAAGATTTCAAATGATCCTTTTTCATTATTATAATCCACTGTATGCATTTTAAGTATCAAGGAATTTGACTGAAGGCCTTTTGAGAAAACATGTTGATTAGTGACCCTATTTCATTATGGCAGTCAAACCACTGATTTTCAACTTTAGTCTATGAAACCTCCAAACCTTAAACATTGTTGCAAAATTAGGCTTATCTCACCGTTTCCAGCACTTTTGTGCACCTTGGGCATATCTGTGATGAAAAAATGAAGATTTTAACCAAAGTTGCAAAAATAGGCTTATCTCACCGTTTCCAGCGCTTTTGTGCATCTTGGGCACATCTGTGATGAAAAATTTAAGATTTTAACCAAAGTTGCAAAAATAGGCTTATCTCACCGTTTCCAGAGCTTTTGCGCATCTTGGGCACATCTGTGATGAAAAATTGAAGATTTTAACCAAAGTTGCAAAAATAGGCTTATCTCACCGTTTCCAGCGCTTTTGTGCATCTTGGGCACATCTGTGATGAAAAATTGAAGATTTTAACCAAAGTTGCAAAAATAGGCTTATCTCACCGTTTCCAGCGCTTTTGTGCATCTTGGACACATCTGTGATGAAAAATTGAAGATTTTAACCATTGTTGCAAAAATAGGCTTATCTCCCCGTTTCCAGCACTTTTTGGCACTTAGAGCGAATCTGACAGTAGAAACCGTGCAGTTGCTACTTTTTCATTGGGGTTTCCAAAACTTAAAATCTTTTTTTTAAAGAGTTCCTTTAGAGTTGAAACCAAGATTTCAAATTATCCTTTTTCATTATTATAATCCACTGTATGCATTTTAAGTATCAAGGAATTTGACTGAAGGCCTTTTGAGAAAACACGTTGATTAGTGACCCTATTTCATTATGGCAGTCAAACCACTGATTTTCAACTTTAGTCTATGAAGCCTCCAAACCTTAAACATTGTTGCAAAATTAGGCTTATCTCACCGTTTCCAGCACTTTTGTGCACCTTGGGCATATCTGTGATGAAAAAATGAAGATTTTAACCAAAGTTGCAAAAATAGGCTTATCTCACCGTTTCCAGCGCTTTTGTGCATCTTGGGCACATCTGTGATGAAAAATTTAAGATTTTAACCAAAGTTGCAAAAATAGGCTTATCTCACCGTTTCCAGCGCTTTTGTGCATCTTGGGCACATCTGTGATGAAAAATTGAAGATTTTAACCAAAGTTGCAAAAATAGGCTTATCTCACCGTTTCCAGCGCTTTTGTGCATCTTGGGCACATCTGTGATGAAAAATTGAAGATTTTAACCATTGTCGCAAAAATAGGCTTATCTCCCCGTTTCCAGCGCTTTTGGGCATCTTGGGCACATCTGTGATGAAAAATTGAAGATTTTAACCAAAGTTGCAAAAATAGGCTTATCTCACCGTTTCCAGCGCTTTTGTGCATCTTGGGCACATCTGTGATGAAAAATTGAAGATTTTAACCATTGTTGCAAAAATAGGCTTATCTCCCCGTTTCCAGCACTTTTTGGCACTTAGAGCCAATCTGACAGTAGAAACCGTGCAGTTGCTACTTTTTCATTGGGGTTTCCAAAACTTAAAATCTTTTTTTTAAAGAGTTCCTTTAGAGTTGAAACCAAGATTTCAAATGATCCTTTTTCATTATTATAATCCACTGTATACATTTTAAGTATCAAGGAATTTGACTGAAGGCCTTTTGAGAAAACACGTTGATTAGTGACCCTATTTCATTATGGCAGTCAAACCACTGATTTTCAACTTTAGTCTATGAAACCTCCAAACCTTAAACATTGTTGCAAAATTAGGCTTATCTCACCGTTTCCAGCACTTTTGTGCACCTTGGGCATATCTGTGATGAAAAAATGAAGATTTTAACCAAAGTTGCAAAAATAGGCTTATCTCACCGTTTCCAGCGCTTTTGTGCATCTTGGGCACATCTGTGATGAAAAATTTAAGATTTTAACCAAAGTTGCAAAAATAGGCTTATCTCACCGTTTCCAGAGCTTTTGCGCATCTTGGGCACATCTGTGATGAAAAATTGAAGATTTTAACCAAAGTTGCAAAAATAGGCTTATCTCACCGTTTCCAGCGCTTTTGTGCATCTTGGACACATCTGTGATGAAAAATTGAAGATTTTAACCATTGTTGCAAAAATAGGCTTATCTCCCCGTTTCCAGCACTTTTTGGCACTTTGAGCGAATCTGACAGTAGAAACCGTGCAGTTGCTACTTTTTCATTGGGGTTTCCAAAACTTAAAATCTTTTTTTTAAAGAGTTCCTTTAGAGTTGAAACCAAGATTTCAAATTATCCTTTTTCATTATTATAATCCACTGTATGCATTTTAAGTATCAAGGAATTTGACTGAAGGCCTTTTGAGAAAACACGTTGATTAGTGACCCTATTTCATTATGGCAGTCAAACCACTGATTTTCAACTTTAGTCTATGAAACCTCCAAACCTTAAACATTGTTGCAAAATTAGGCTTATCTCACCGTTTCCAGCACTTTTGTGCACCTTGGGCATATCTGTGATGAAAAAATGAAGATTTTAACCAAAGTTGCAAAAATAGGCTTATCTCACCGTTTCCAGCGCTTTTGCGCATCTTGGGCACATCTGTGATGAAAAATTTAAGATTTTAACCAAAGTTGCAAAAATAGGCTTATCTCACCGTTTCCAGAGCTTTTGCGCATCTTGGGCACATCTGTGATGAAAAATTGAAGATTTTAACCAAAGTTGCAAAAATAGGCTTATCTCACCGTTTCCAGCGCTTTTGTGCATCTTGGGCACATCTGTGATGAAAAATTGAAGATTTTAACCAAAGTTGCAAAAATAGGCTTATCTCACCGTTTCCAGCGCTTTTGTGCATCTTGGACACATCTGTGATGAAAAATTGAAGATTTTAACCATTGTTGCAAAAATAGGCTTATCTCCCCGTTTCCAGCACTTTTTGGCACTTAGAGCGAATCTGACAGTAGAAACCGTGCAGTTGCTACTTTTTCATTGGGGTTTCCAAAACTTAAAATCTTTTTTTTAAAGAGTTCCTTTAGAGTTGAAACCAAGATTTCAAATTATCCTTTTTCATTATTATAATCCACTGTATGCATTTTAAGTATCAAGGAAATTGAGTGAAGGCCTTTTGAGAAAACACGTTGATTAGTGACCCTATTTCATTATGGCAGTCAAACCACTGATTTTCAACTTTAGTCTATGAAACCTTCAAACCTTAAACATTGTTGCAAAATTAGGCTTATCTCACCGTTTCCAGCACTTTTGCGCACCTTGGGCATATCTGTGATGAAAAAATGAAGATTTTAACCAAAGTTGCAAAAATAGGCTTATCTCACCGTTTCCAGCGCTTTTGCGCATCTTGGGCACATCTGTTTTGAAAAATTGAAGATTTTAACCAAAGTTGCAAAAATAGGCTTATCTCACCGTTTCCAGAGCTTTTGCGCATCTTGGGCACATCTGTGATGAAAAATTGAAGATTTTAACCAAAGTTGCAAAAATAGGCTTATCTCACCGTTTCCAGCGCTTTTGTGCATCTTGGGCACATCTGTGATGAAAAATTGAAGATTTTAACCAAAGTTGCAAAAATAGGCTTATCTCACCGTTTCCAGCGCTTTTGTGCATCTTGGACACATCTGTGATGAAAAATTGAAGATTTTAACCAAAGTTGCAAAAATAGGCTTATCTCACCGTTTCCAGCGCTTTTGTGCATCTTGGGCACATCTGTGATGAAAAATTTAAGATTTTAACCAAAGTTGCAAAAATAGGCTTATCTCACCGTTTCCAGAGCTTTTGCGCATCTTGGGCACATCTGTGATGAAAAATTGAAGATTTTAACCAAAGTTGCAAAAATAGGCTTATCTCACCGTTTCCAGCGCTTTTGTGCATCTTGGGCACATCTGTGATGAAAAATTGAAGATTTTAACCAAAGTTGCAAAAATAGGCTTATCTCACCGTTTCCAGCGCTTTTGTGCATCTTGGACACATCTGTGATGAAAAATTGAAGATTTTAACCATTGTTGCAAAAATAGGCTTATCTCCCCGTTTCCAGCACTTTTTGGCACTTAGAGCGAATCTGACAGTAGAAACCGTGCAGTTGCTACTTTTTCATTGGGGTTTCCAAAACTTAAAATCTTTTTTTTAAAGAGTTCCTTTAGAGTTGAAACCAAGATTTCAAATTATCCTTTTTCATTATTATAATCCACTGTATACATTTTAAGTATCAAGGAATTTGACTGAAGGCCTTTTGAGAAAACACGTTGATTAGTGACCCTATTTCATTATGGCAGTCAAACCACTGATTTTCAACTTTAGTCTATGAAGCCTCCAAACCTTAAACATTGTTGCAAAATTAGGCTTATCTCACCGTTTCCAGAGCTTTTGCGCATCTTGGGCACATCTGTGATGAAAAATTGAAGATTTTAACCAAAGTTGCAAAAATAGGCTCATCTCACCGTTTCCAGCGCTTTTGTGCATCTTGGGCACATCTGTGATGAAAAATTGAAGATTTTAACCAAAGTTGCAAAAATAGGCTTATCTCACCGTTTCCAGCGCTTTTGTGCATCTTGGACACATCTGTGATGAAAAATTGAAGATTTTAACCATTGTTGCAAAAATAGGCTTATCTCCCCGTTTCCAGCACTTTTTGGCACTTAGAGCGAATCTGACAGTAGAAACCGTGCAGTTGCTACTTTTTCATTGGGGTTTCCAAAACTTAAAATCTTTTTTTTAAAGAGTTCCTTTAGAGTTGAAACCAAGATTTCAAATTATCCTTTTTCATTATTATAATCCACTGTATGCATTTTAAGTATCAAGGAAATTGAGTGAAGGCCTTTTGAGAAAACACGTTGATTAGTGACCCTATTTCATTATGGCAGTCAAACCACTGATTTTCAACTTTAGTCTATGAAACCTCCAAACCTTAAACATTGTTGCAAAATTAGGCTTATCTCACCGTTTCCAGCACTTTTGCGCACCTTGGGCATATCTGTGATGAAAAAATGAAGATTTTAACCAAAGTTGCAAAAATAGGCTTATCTCACCGTTTCCAGCGCTTTTGTGCATCTTGGGCACATCTGTGATGAAAAATTTAAGATTTTAACCAAAGTTGCAAAAATAGGCTTATCTCACCGTTTCCAGCGCTTTTGTGCATCTTGGGCACATCTGTGATGAAAAATTGAAGATTTTAACCATTGTTGCAAAAATAGGCTTATCTCCCCGTTTCCAGCACTTTTTGGCACTTAGAGCGAATCTGACAGTAGAAACCGTGCAGTTGCTACTTTTTCATTGGGGTTTCCAAAACTTAAAATCTTTTTTTTAAAGAGTTCCTTTAGAGTTGAAACCAAGATTTCAAATTATCCTTTTTCATTATTATAATCCACTGTATGCATTTTAAGTATCAAGGAAATTGAGTGAAGGCCTTTTGAGAAAACACGTTGATTAGTGACCCTATTTCATTATGGCAGTCAAACCACTGATTTTCAACTTTAGTCTATGAAACCTCCAAACCTTAAACATTGTTGCAAAATTAGGCTTATCTCACCGTTTCCAGCACTTTTGCGCACCTTGGGCATATCTGTGATGAAAAAATGAAGATTTTAACCAAAGTTGCAAAAATAGGCTTATCTCACCGTTTCCAGCGCTTTTGCGCATCTTGGGCACATCTGTTTTGAAAAATTGAAGATTTTAACCAAAGTTGCAAAAATAGGCTTATCTCACCGTTTCCAGAGCTTTTGCGCATCTTGGGCACATCTGTGATGAAAAATTGAAGATTTTAACCAAAGTTGCAAAAATAGGCTTATCTCACCGTTTCCAGCGCTTTTGTGCATCTTGGGCACATCTGTGATGAAAAATTGAAGATTTTAACCAAAGTTGCAAAAATAGGCTTATCTCACCGTTTCCAGCGCTTTTGTGCATCTTGGACACATCTGTGATGAAAAATTGAAGATTTTAACCATTGTTGCAAAAATAGGCTTATCTCCCCGTTTCCAGCACTTTTTGGCACTTAGAGCCAATCTGACAGTAGAAACCGTGCAGTTGCTACTTTTTCATTGGGGTTTCCAAAACTTAAAATCTTTTTTTTAAAGAGTTCCTTTAGAGTTGAAACCAAGATTTCAAATGATCCTTTTTCATTATTATAATCCACTGTATGCATTTTAAGTATCAAGGAATTTGACTGAAGGCCTTTTGAGAAAACACGTTGATTAGTGACCCTATTTCATTATGGCAGTCAAACCACTGATTTTCAACTTTAGTCTATGAAACCTCCAAACCTTAAACATTGTTGCAAAATTAGGCTTATCTCACCGTTTCCAGCACTTTTGTGCACCTTGGGCATATCTGTGATGAAAAAATGAAGATTTTAACCAAAGTTGCAAAAATAGGCTTATCTCACCGTTTCCAGCGCTTTTGTGCATCTTGGGCACATCTGTGATGAAAAATTTAAGATTTTAACCAAAGTTGCAAAAATAGGCTTATCTCACCGTTTCCAGAGCTTTTGCGCATCTTGGGCACATCTGTGATGAAAAATTGAAGATTTTAACCAAAGTTGCAAAAATAGGCTTATCTCACCGTTTCCAGCGCTTTTGTGCATCTTGGGCACATCTGTGATGAAAAATTGAAGATTTTAACCAAAGTTGCAAAAATAGGCTTATCTCACCGTTTCCAGCGCTTTTGTGCATCTTGGACACATCTGTGATGAAAAATTGAAGATTTTAACCATTGTTGCAAAAATAGGCTTATCTCCCCGTTTCCAGCACTTTTTGGCACTTAGAGCGAATCTGACAGTAGAAACCGTGCAGTTGCTACTTTTTCATTGGGGTTTCCAAAACTTAAAATCTTTTTTTTAAAGAGTTCCTTTAGAGTTGAAACCAAGATTTCAAATTATCCTTTTTCATTATTATAATCCACTGTATGCATTTTAAGTATCAAGGAATTTGACTGAAGGCCTTTTGAGAAAACACGTTGATTAGTGACCCTATTTCATTATGGCAGTCAAACCACTGATTTTCAACTTTAGTCTATGAAGCCTCCAAACCTTAAACATTGTTGCAAAATTAGGCTTATCTCACCGTTTCCAGCACTTTTGTGCACCTTGGGCATATCTGTGATGAAAAAATGAAGATTTTAACCAAAGTTGCAAAAATAGGCTTATCTCACCGTTTCCAGCGCTTTTGTGCATCTTGGGCACATCTGTGATGAAAAATTGAAGATTTTAACCAAAGTTGCAAAAATAGGCTTATCTCACCGTTTCCAGCGCTTTTGTGCATCATGGACACATCTGTGATGAAAAATTGAAGATTTTAACCATTGTTGCAAAAATAGGCTTATCTCCCCGTTTCCAGCACTTTTTGGCACTTAGATTGAATCTGACAGTAGAAACCGTGCAGTTGCTACTTTTTCATTGGGGTTTCCAAAACTTAAAATCTTTTTTTTAAAGAGTTCCTTTAGAGTTGAAACCAAGATTTCAAATTATCCTTTTTCATTATTATAATCCACTGTATGCATTTTAAGTATCAAGGAATTTGACTGAAGGCCTTTTGAGAAAACACGTTGATTAGTGACCCTATTTCATTATGGCAGTCAAACCACTGATTTTCAACTTTAGTCTATGAAGCCTCCAAACCTTAAACATTGTTGCAAAATTAGGCTTATCTCACCGTTTCCAGCACTTTTGTGCACCTTGGGCATATCTGTGATGAAAAAATGAAGATTTTAACCAAAGTTGCAAAAATAGGCTTATCTCACCGTTTCCAGCGCTTTTGGGCATCTTGGGCACATCTGTGATGAAAAATTTAAGATTTTAACCAAAGTTGCAAAAAAAGGCTTATCTCACCGTTTCCAGCGCTTTTGTGCATCTTGGACACATATGTGATGAAAAATTGAAGATTTTAACCATTGTTGCAAAAATAGGCTTATCTCCCCGTTTCCAGCACTTTTTGGCACTTAGAGCCAATCTGACAGTAGAAACCGTGCAGTTGCTACTTTTTCATTGGGGTTTCCAAAACTTAAAATCTTTTTTTTAAAGAGTTCCTTTAGAGTTGAAACCAAGATTTCAAATTATCCTTTTTCATTATTATAATCCACTGTATGCATTTTAAGTATCAAGGAAATTGAGTGAAGGCCTTTTGAGAAAACACGTTGATTAGTGACCCTATTTCATTATGGCAGTCAAACCACTGATTTTCAACTTTAGTCTATGAAACCTCCAAACCTTAAACATTGTTGCAAAATTAGGCTTTTCTCACCGTTTCCAGCACTTTTGCGCACCTTGGGCACATCTGTGATGAAAAAATGAAGATTTTAACCAAAGTTGCAAAAATAGGCTTATCTCACCGTTTCCAGCGCTTTTGCGCATCTTGGGCACATCTGTTTTGAAAAATTGAAGATTTTAACCAAAGTTGCAAAAATAGGCTTATCTCACCGTTTCCAGAGCTTTTGCGCATCTTGGGCACATCTGTGATGAAAAATTGAAGATTTTAACCAAAGTTGCAAAAATAGGCTTATCTCACCGTTTCCAGCGCTTTTGTGCATCTTGGGCACATCTGTGATGAAAAATTGAAGATTTTAACCAAAGTTGCAAAAATAGGCTTATCTCACCGTTTCCAGCGCTTTTGTGCATCTTGGGCACATCTGTGATGAAAAATTGAAGATTTTAACCATTGTTGCAAAAATAGGCTTATCTCCCCGTTTCCAGCACTTTTTGGCACTTAGAGCCAATCTGACAGTAGAAACCGTGCAGTTGCTACTTTTTCATTGGGGTTTCCAAAACTTAAAATCTTTTTTTTAAAGAGTTCCTTTAGAGTTGAAACCAAGATTTCAAATGATCCTTTTTCATTATTATAATCCACTGTATGCATTTTAAGTATCAAGGAATTTGACTGAAGGCCTTTTGAGAAAACATGTTGATTAGTGACCCTATTTCATTATGGCAGTCAAACCACTGATTTTCAACTTTAGTCTATGAAACCTCCAAACCTTAAACATTGTTGCAAAATTAGGCTTATCTCACCGTTTCCAGCACTTTTGTGCACCTTGGGCATATCTGTGATGAAAAAATGAAGATTTTAACCAAAGTTGCAAAAATAGGCTTATCTCACTGTTTCCAGCGCTTTTGTGCATCTTGGGCACATCTGTGATGAAAAATTTAAGATTTTAACCAAAGTTGCAAAAATAGGCTTATCTCACCGTTTCCAGAGCTTTTGCGCATCTTGGGCACATCTGTGATGAAAAATTGAAGATTTTAACCAAAGTTGCAAAAATAGGCTTATCTCACCGTTTCCAGCGCTTTTGTGCATCTTGGGCACATCTGTGATGAAAAATTGAAGATTTTAACCAAAGTTGCAAAAATAGGCTTATCTCACCGTTTCCAGCGCTTTTGTGCATCTTGGACACATCTGTGATGAAAAATTGAAGATTTTAACCATTGTTGCAAAAATAGGCTTATCTCCCCGTTTCCAGCACTTTTTGGCACTTAGAGCGAATCTGACAGTAGAAACCGTGCAGTTGCTACTTTTTCATTGGGGTTTCCAAAACTTAAAATCTTTTTTTTAAAGAGTTCCTTTAGAGTTGAAACCAAGATTTCAAATTATCCTTTTTCATTATTATAATCCACTGTATGCATTTTAAGTATCAAGGAAATTGAGTGAAGGCCTTTTGAGAAAACACGTTGATTAGTGACCCTATTTCATTATGGCAGTCAAACCACTGATTTTCAACTTTAGTCTATGAAACCTCCAAACCTTAAACATTGTTGCAAAATTAGGCTTATCTCACCGTTTCCAGCACTTTTGCGCACCTTGGGCATATCTGTGATGAAAAAATGAAGATTTTAACCAAAGTTGCAAAAATAGGCTTATCTCACCGTTTCCAGCGCTTTTGCGCATCTTGGGCACATCTGTTTTGAAAAATTGAAGATTTTAACCAAAGTTGCAAAAATAGGCTTATCTCACCGTTTCCAGAGCTTTTGCGCATCTTGGGCACATCTGTGATGAAAAATTGAAGATTTTAACCAAAGTTGCAAAAATAGGCTTATCTCACCGTTTCCAGCGCTTTTGTGCATCTTGGGCACATCTGTGATGAAAAATTGAAGATTTTAACCAAAGTTGCAAAAATAGGCTTATCTCACCGTTTCCAGCGCTTTTGTGCATCTTGGGCACATCTGTGATGAAAAATTGAAGATTTTAACCAAAGTTGCAAAAATAGGCTTATCTCACCGTTTCCAGCGCTTTTGTGCATCTTGGGCACATCTGTGATGAAAAATTGAAGATTTTAACCATTGTTGCAAAAATAGGCTTATCTCCCCGTTTCCAGCGCTTTTGGGCATCTTGGGCACATCTGTGATGAAAAATTGAAGATTTTAACCAAAGTTGCAAAAATAGGCTTATCTCACCGTTTCCAGCGCTTTTGTGCATCTTGGGCACATCTGTGATGAAAAATTGAAGATTTTAACCATTGTTGCAAAAATAGGCTTATCTCCCCGTTTCCAGCACTTTTTGGCACTTAGAGCCAATCTGACAGTAGAAACCGTGCAGTTGCTACTTTTTCATTGGGGTTTCCAAAACTTAAAATCTTTTTTTTAAAGAGTTCCTTTAGAGTTGAAACCAAGATTTCAAATGATCCTTTTTCATTATTATAATCCACTGTATACATTTTAAGTATCAAGGAATTTGACTGAAGGCCTTTTGAGAAAACACGTTGATTAGTGACCCTATTTCATTATGGCAGTCAAACCACTGATTTTCAACTTTAGTCTATGAAACCTCCAAACCTTAAACATTGTTGCAAAATTAGGCTTATCTCACCGTTTCCAGCACTTTTGTGCACCTTGGGCATATCTGTGATGAAAAAATGAAGATTTTAACCAAAGTTGCAAAAATAGGCTTATCTCACCGTTTCCAGCGCTTTTGTGCATCTTGGGCACATCTGTGATGAAAAATTGAAGATTTTAACCAAAGTTGCAAAAATAGGCTTATCTCACCGTTTCCAGCGCTTTTGTGCATCTTGGGCACATCTGTGATGAAAAATTGAAGATTTTAACCATTGTTGCAAAAATAGGGTTATCTCCCCGTTTCCAGCACTTTTTGGCACTTAGAGCGAATCTGACAGTAGAAACCGTGCAGTTGCTACTTTTTCATTGGGGTTTCCAAAACTTAAAATCTTTTTTTTAAAGAGTTCCTTTAGAGTTGAAACCAAGATTTCAAATTATCCTTTTTCATTATTATAATCCACTGTATGCATTTTAAGTATCAAGGAAATTGAGTGAAGGCCTTTTGAGAAAACACGTTGATTAGTGACCCTATTTCATTATGGCAGTCAAACCACTGATTTTCAACTTTAGTCTATGAAACCTCCAAACCTTAAACATTGTTGCAAAATTAGGCTTATCTCACCGTTTCCAGCACTTTTGTGCACCTTGGGCATATCTGTGATGAAAAAATGAAGATTTTAACCATTGTTGCAAAAATAGGGTTATCTCCCCGTTTCCAGCACTTTTTGGCACTTAGAGCGAATCTGACAGTAGAAACCGTGCAGTTGCTACTTTTTCATTGGGGTTTCCAAAACTTAAAATCTTTTTTTTAAAGAGTTCCTTTAGAGTTGAAACCAAGATTTCAAATTATCCTTTTTCATTATTATAATCCACTGTATGCATTTTAAGTATCAAGGAAATTGAGTGAAGGCCTTTTGAGAAAACACGTTGATTAGTGACCCTATTTCATTATGGCAGTCAAACCACTGATTTTCAACTTTAGTCTATGAAACCTCCAAACCTTAAACATTGTTGCAAAATTAGGCTTATCTCACCGTTTCCAGCACTTTTGTGCACCTTGGGCATATCTTTGATGAAAAAATGAAGATTTTAACCAAAGTTGCAAAAATAGGCTTATCTCACCGTTTCCAGCGCTTTTGCGCATCTTGGGCACATCTGTTTTGAAGAATTGAAGATTTTAACCAAAGTTGCAAAAATAGGCTTATCTCACCGTTTCCAGCGCTTTTGTGCATCTTGGGCACATCTGTGATGAAAAATTGAAGATTTTAACCAAAGTTGCAAAAATAGGCTTATCTCACCGTTTCCAGCGCTTTTGTGCATCTTGGGCACATCTGTGATGAAAAATTGAAGATTTTAACCATTGTTGCAAAAATAGGGTTATCTCCCCGTTTCCAGCACTTTTTGGCACTTAGAGCGAATCTGACAGTAGAAACCGTGCAGTTGCTACTTTTTCATTGGGGTTTCCAAAACTTAAAATCTTTTTTTTAAAGAGTTCCTTTAGAGTTGAAACCAAGATTTCAAATTATCCTTTTTCATTATTATAATCCACTTAATGCATTTTAAGTATCAAGGAAATTGAGTGAAGGCCTTTTGAGAAAACACGTTGATTAGTGACCCTATTTCATTATGGCAGTCAAACCACTGATTTTCAACTTTAGTCTATGAAACCTCCAAACCTTAAACATTGTTGCAAAATTAGGCTTATCTCACCGTTTCCAGCACTTTTGTGCACCTTGGGCATATCTGTGATGAAAAAATGAAGATTTTAACCAAAGTTGCAAAAATAGGCTTATCTCACCGTTTCCAGCGCTTTTGTGCATCTTGGGCACATCTGTGATGAAAAATTGAAGATTTTAACCATTGTTGCAAAAATAGGCTTATCTCACCGTTTCCAGCGCTTTTGTGCATCTTGGGCACATCTGTGATGAAAAATTGAAGATTTTAACCATTGTTGCAAAAATAGGCTTATCTCACCGTTTCCAGCGCTTTTGCGCATCTTGGGCACATCTGTTTTGAAAAATTGAAGATTTTAACCAAAGTTGCAAAAATAGGCTTATCTCACCGTTTCCAGCGCTTTTGCGCATCTTGGGCACATCTGTTTTGAAAAATTGAAGATTTTAACCAAAGTTGCAAAAATAGGCTTATCTCACCGTTTCCAGCGCTTTTGTGCATCTTGGGCACATCTGTGATGAAAAATTGAAGATTTTAACCAAAGTTGCAAAAATAGGCTTATCTCACCGTTTCCAGCGCTTTTGTGCATCTTGGACACATCTGTGATGAAAAATTGAAGATTTTAACCATTGTTGCAAAAATAGGCTTATCTCACCGTTTCCAGCGCTTTTGTGCATCTTGGGCACATCTGTGATGAAAAATTGAAGATTTTAACCATTGTTGCAAAAATAGGCTTATCTCACCGTTTCCAGCGCTTTTGTGCATCTTGGGCACATCTGTGATGAAAAATTGAAGATTTTAACCATTGTTGCAAAAATAGGCTTATCTCACCGTTTCCAGCGCTTTTGCGCATCTTGGGCACATCTGTTTTGAAAAATTGAAGATTTTAACCAAAGTTGCAAAAATAGGCTTATCTCACCGTTTCCAGCGCTTTTGCGCATCTTGGGCACATCTGTTTTGAAAAATTGAAGATTTTAACCAAAGTTGCAAAAATAGGCTTATCTCACCGTTTCCAGCGCTTTTGTGCATCTTGGGCACATCTGTGATGAAAAATTGAAGATTTTAACCAAAGTTGCAAAAATAGGCTTATCTCACCGTTTCCAGCGCTTTTGTGCATCTTGGACACATCTGTGATGAAAAATTGAAGATTTTAACCATTGTTGCAAAAATAGGCTTATCTCCCCGTTTCCAGCACTTTTTGGCACTTAGAGCGAATCTGACAGTAGAAACCGTGCAGTTGCTACTTTTTCATTGGGGCTTCCAAAACTTAAAATCTTTTTTTTAAAGAGTTCCTTTAGAGTTGAAACCAAGATTTCAAATTATCCTTTTTCATTATTATAATCCACTGTATGCATTTTAAGTATCAAGGAATTTGACTGAAGGCCTTTTGAGAAAACACGTTGATTAGTGACCCTATTTCATTATGGCAGTCAAACCACTGATTTTCAACTTTAGTCTATGAAACCTCCAAACCTTAAACATTGTTGCAAAATTAGGCTTATCTCACCGTTTCCAGCACTTTTGTGCACCTTGGGCATATCTGTGATGAAAAATTGAAGATTTTAACCAAAGTTGCAAAAATAGGCTTATCTCACCGTTTCCAGCGCTTTTGTGCATCTTGGCCACATCTGTGATGAAAAATTTAAGATTTTAACCAAAGTTGCAAAAATAGGCTTATCTCACCGTTTCCAGAGCTTTTGCGCATCTTGGGCACATCTGTGATGAAAAATTGAAGATTTTAACCAAAGTTGCAAAAATAGGCTTATCTCACCGTTTCCAGCGCTTTTGTGCATCTTGGGCACATCTGTGATGAAAAATTGAAGATTTTAACCATTGTTGCAAAAATAGGCTTATCTCCCCGTTTCCAGCACTTTTTGGCACTTAGAGCGAATCTGACAGTAGAAACCGTGCAGTTGCTACTTTTTCATTGGGGTTTCCAAAACTTAAAATCTTTTTTTTAAAGAGTTCCTTTAGAGTTGAAACCAAGATTTCAAATTATCCTTTTTCATTATTATAATCCACTGTATACATTTTAAGTATCAAGGAATTTGACTGAAGGCCTTTTGAGAAAACACGTTGATTAGTGACCCTATTTCATTATGGCAGTCAAACCACTGATTTTCAACTTTAGTCTATGAAGCCTCCAAACCTTAAACATTGTTGCAAAATTAGGCTTATCTCACCGTTTCCAGAGCTTTTGCGCATCTTGGGCACATCTGTGATGAAAAATTGAAGATTTTAACCAAAGTTGCAAAAATAGGCTTATCTCACCGTTTCCAGCGCTTTTGCGCATCTTGGGCACATCTGTTTTGAAAAATTGAAGATTTTAACCAAAGTTGCAAAAATAGGCTTATCTCACCGTTTCCAGCGCTTTTGTGCATCTTGGGCACATCTGTGATGAAAAATTGAAGATTTTAACCATTGTTGCAAAAATAGGCTTATCTCCCCGTTTCCAGCACTTTTTGGCACTTAGAGCGAATCTGACAGTAGAAACCGTGCAGTTGCTACTTTTTCATTGGGGTTTCCAAAACTTAAAATCTTTTTTTTAAAGAGTTCCTTTAGAGTTGAAACCAAGATTTCAAATTATCCTTTTTCATTATTATAATCCACTGTATGCATTTTAAGTATCAAGGAAATTGAGTGAAGGCCTTTTGAGAAAACACGTTGATTAGTGACCCTATTTCATTATGGCAGTCAAACCACTGATTTTCAACTTTAGTCTATGAAACCTCCAAACCTTAAACATTGTTGCAAAATTAGGCTTATCTCACCGTTTCCAGCGCTTTTGTGCATCTTGGGCACATCTGTGATGAAAAATTGAAGATTTTAACCAAAGTTGCAAAAATAGGCTTATCTCACCGTTTCCAGCGCTTTTGTGCATCTTGGACACATCTGTGATGAAAAATTGAAGATTTTAACCATTGTTGCAAAAATAGGCTTATCTCCCCGTTTCCAGCACTTTTTGGCACTTAGAGCGAATCTGACAGTAGAAACCGTGCAGTTGCTACTTTTTCATTGGGGTTTCCAAAACTTAAAATCTTTTTTTTAAAGAGTTCCTTTAGAGTTGAAACCAAGATTTCAAATTATCCTTTTTCATTATTATAATCCACTGTATGCATTTTAAGTATCAAGGAAATTGAGTGAAGGCCTTTTGAGAAAACACGTTGATTAGTGACCCTATTTCATTATGGCAGTCAAACCACTGATTTTCAACTTTAGTCTATGAAACCTCCAAACCTTAAACATTGTTGCAAAATTAGGCTTATCTCACCGTTTCCAGCACTTTTGTGCACCTTGGGCATATCTTTGATGAAAAAATGAAGATTTTAACCAAAGTTGCAAAAATAGGCTTATCTCACCGTTTCCAGCGCTTTTGCGCATCTTGGGCACATCTGTTTTGAAAAATTGAAGATTTTAACCAAAGTTGCAAAAATAGGCTTATCTCACCGTTTCCAGCGCTTTTGTGCATCTTGGGCACATCTGTGATGAAAAATTGAAGATTTTAACCAAAGTTGCAAAAATAGGCTTATCTCACCGTTTCCAGCGCTTTTGTGCATCTTGGACACATCTGTGATGAAAAATTGAAGATTTTAACCATTGTTGCAAAAATAGGCTTATCTCCCCGTTTCCAGCACTTTTTGGCACTTAGAGCGAATCTGACAGTAGAAACCGTGCAGTTGCTACTTTTTCATTGGGGCTTCCAAAACTTAAAATCTTTTTTTTAAAGAGTTCCTTTAGAGTTGAAACCAAGATTTCAAATTATCCTTTTTCATTATTATAATCCACTGTATGCATTTTAAGTATCAAGGAATTTGACTGAAGGCCTTTTGAGAAAACACGTTGATTAGTGACCCTATTTCATTATGGCAGTCAAACCACTGATTTTCAACTTTAGTCTATGAAACCTCCAAACCTTAAACATTGTTGCAAAATTAGGCTTATCTCACCGTTTCCAGCACTTTTGTGCACCTTGGGCATATCTGTGATGAAAAAATGAAGATTTTAACCAAAGTTGCAAAAATAGGCTTATCTCAACGTTTCCAGCTCTTTTGTGCATCTTGGGCACATCTGTGATGAAAAATTGAAGATTTTAACCATTGTTGCAAAAATAGGCTTATCTCCCCGTTTCCAGCACTTTTTGGCACTTAGAGCGAATCTGACAGAAGAAACCGTGCAGTTGCTACTTTTTCATTGGGGTTTCCAAAACTTAAAATCTTTTTTTTAAAGAGTTCCTTTAGAGTTGAAACCAAGATTTCAAATTATCCTTTTTCATCATTATAATCCACTGTATGCATTTTAAGTATCAAGGAAATTGAGTGAAGGCCTTTTGAGAAAACACGTTGATTAGTGACCCTATTTCATTATGGCAGTCAAACCACTGATTTTCAACTTTAGTCTATGAAACCTCCAAACCTTAAACATTGTTGCAAAATTAGGCTTATCTCACCGTTTCCAGCGCTTTTGGGCATCTTGGGCACATCTGTGATGAAAAATTGAAGATTTTAACCAAAGTTGCAAAAATAGGCTTATCTCACCGTTGCCAGCGCTTTTGTGCATCTTGGGCACATCTGTGATGAAAAATTGAAGATTTTAACCATTGTTGCAAAAATAGGCTTATCTCCCCGTTTCCAGCACTTTTTGGCACTTAGAGCGAATCTGACAGTAGAAACCGTGCAGTTGCTACTTTTTCATTGGGGTTTCCAAAACTTAAAATCTTTTTTTTAAAGAGTTCCTTTAGAGTTGAAACCAAGATTTCAAATTATCCTTTTTCATTATTATAATCCACTGTATGCATTTTAAGTATCAAGGAATTTGACTGAAGGCCTTTTGAGAAAACACGTTGATTAGTGACCCTATTTCATTATGGCAGTCAAACCACTGATTTTCAACTTTAGTCTATGAAACCTCCAAACCTTAAACATTGTTGCAAAATTAGGCTTATCTCACCGTTTCCAGCACTTTTGTGCACCTTGGGCATATCTGTGATGAAAAAATGAAGATTTTAACCAAAGTTGCAAAAATAGGCTTATCTCACCGTTTCCAGCGCTTTTGTGCATCTTGGGCACATCTGTGATGAAAAATTTAAGATTTTAACCAAAGTTGCAAAAATAGGCTTATCTCACCGTTTCCAGAGCTTTTGGGCATCTTGGGCACATCTGTGATGAAAAATTGAAGATTTTAACCAAAGTTGCAAAAATAGGCTTATCTCACCGTTTCCAGCGCTTTTGTGCATCTTGGACACATCTGTGATGAAAAATTGAAGATTTTAACCAAAGTTGCAAAAATAGGCTTATCTCACCGTTTCCAGCGCTTTTGTGCATCTTGGGCACATCTGTGATGAAAAATTTAAGATTTTAACCAAAGTTGCAAAAATAGGCTTATCTCACCGTTTCCAGCGCTTTTGTGCATCTTGGACACATCTGTGATGAAAAATTGAAGATTTTAACCAAAGTTGCAAAAATAGGCTTATCTCACCGTTTCCAGCGCTTTTGTGCATCTTGGGCACATCTGTGATGAAAAATTTAAGATTTTAACCAAAGTTGCAAAAATAGGCTTATCTCACCGTTTCCAGAGCTTTTGCGCATCTTGGGCACATCTGTGATGAAAAATTGAAGATTTTAACCAAAGTTGCAAAAATAGGCTTATCTCACCGTTTCCAGCGCTTTTGTGCATCTTGGGCACATCTGTGATGAAAAATTGAAGATTTTAACCATTGTTGCAAAAATAGGCTTATCTCCCCGTTTCCAGCACTTTTTGGCACTTAGAGCGAATCTGACAGTAGAAACCGTGCAGTTGCTACTTTTTCATTGGGGTTTCCAAAACTTAAAATCTTTTTTTTAAAGAGTTCCTTTAGAGTTGAAACCAAGATTTCAAATTATCCTTTTTCATTATTATAATCCACTGTATACATTTTAAGTATCAAGGAATTTGACTGAAGGCCTTTTGAGAAAACACGTTGATTAGTGACCCTATTTCATTATGGCAGTCAAACCACTGATTTTCAACTTTAGTCTATGAAGCCTCCAAACCTTAAACATTGTTGCAAAATTAGGCTTATCTCACCGTTTCCAGAGCTTTTGCGCATCTTGGGCACATCTGTGATGAAAAATTGAAGATTTTAACCAAAGTTGCAAAAATAGGCTTATCTCACCGTTTCCAGCGCTTTTGTGCATCTTGGGCACATCTGTGATGAAAAATTGAAGATTTTAACCAAAGTTGCAAAAATAGGCTTATCTCACCGTTTCCAGCGCTTTTGTGCATCTTGGACACATCTGTGATGAAAAATTGAAGATTTTAACCATTGTTGCAAAAATAGGCTTATCTCCCCGTTTCCAGCACTTTTTGGCACTTAGAGCGAATCTGACAGTAGAAACCGTGCAGTTGCTACTTTTTCATTGGGGTTTCCAAAACTTAAAATCTTTTTTTTAAAGAGTTCCTTTAGAGTTGAAACCAAGATTTCAAATTATCCTTTTTCATTATTATAATCCACTGTATGCATTTTAAGTATCAAGGAAATTGAGTGAAGGCCTTTTGAGAAAACACGTTGATTAGTGACCCTATTTCATTATGGCAGTCAAACCACTGATTTTCAACTTTAGTCTATGAAACCTCCAAACCTTAAACATTGTTGCAAAATTAGGCTTATCTCACCGTTTCCAGCACTTTTGCGCACCTTGGGCATATCTGTGATGAAAAAATGAAGATTTTAACCAAAGTTGCAAAAATAGGCTTATCTCACCGTTTCCAGCGCTTTTGCGCATCTTGGGCACATCTGTTTTGAAAAATTGAAGATTTTAACCAAAGTTGCAAAAATAGGCTTATCTCACCGTTTCCAGCGCTTTTGTGCATCTTGGGCACATCTGTGATGAAAAATTTAAGATTTTAACCAAAGTTGCAAAAATAGGCTTATCTCACCGTTTCCAGCGCTTTTGTGCATCTTGGGCACATCTGTGATGAAAAATTGAAGATTTTAACCATTGTTGCAAAAATAGGCTTATCTCCCCGTTTCCAGCACTTTTTGGCACTTAGAGCGAATCTGACAGTAGAAACCGTGCAGTTGCTACTTTTTCATTGGGGTTTCCAAAACTTAAAATCTTTTTTTTAAAGAGTTCCTTTAGAGTTGAAACCAAGATTTCAAATTATCCTTTTTCATTATTATAATCCACTGTATGCATTTTAAGTATCAAGGAAATTGAGTGAAGGCCTTTTGAGAAAACACGTTGATTAGTGACCCTATTTCATTATGGCAGTCAAACCACTGATTTTCAACTTTAGTCTATGAAACCTCCAAACCTTAAACATTGTTGCAAAATTAGGCTTATCTCACCGTTTCCAGCACTTTTGCGCACCTTGGGCATATCTGTGATGAAAAAATGAAGATTTTAACCAAAGTTGCAAAAATAGGCTTATCTCACCGTTTCCAGCGCTTTTGCGCATCTTGGGCACATCTGTTTTGAAAAATTGAAGATTTTAACCAAAGTTGCAAAAATAGGCTTATCTCACCGTTTCCAGCGCTTTTGCGCATCTTGGGCACATCTGTTTTGAAAAATTGAAGATTTTAACCAAAGTTGCAAAAATAGGCTTATCTCACCGTTTCCAGCGCTTTTGTGCATCTTGGGCACATCTGTGATGAAAAATTTAAGATTTTAACCAAAGTTGCAAAAATAGGCTTATCTCACCGTTTCCAGCGCTTTTGTGCATCTTGGGCACATCTGTGATGAAAAATTGAAGATTTTAACCATTGTTGCAAAAATAGGCTTATCTCCCCGTTTCCAGCACTTTTTGGCACTTAGAGCGAATCTGACAGTAGAAACCGTGCAGTTGCTACTTTTTCATTGGGGTTTCCAAAACTTAAAATCTTTTTTTTAAAGAGTTCCTTTAGAGTTGAAACCAAGATTTCAAATTATCCTTTTTCATTATTATAATCCACTGTATGTATTTTAAGTATCAAGGAAATTGAGTGAAGGCCTTTTGAGAAAACACGTTGATTAGTGACCCTATTTCATTATGGCAGTCAAACCACTGATTTTCAACTTTAGTCTATGAAACCTCCAAACCTTAAACATTGTTGCAAAATTAGGCTTATCTCACCGTTTCCAGCACTTTTGCGCACCTTGGGCATATCTGTGATGAAAAAATGAAGATTTTAACCAAAGTTGCAAAAATAGGCTTATCTCACCGTTTCCAGCGCTTTTGCGCATCTTGGGCACATCTGTTTTGAAAAATTGAAGATTTTAACCAAAGTTGCAAAAATAGGCTTATCTCACCGTTTCCAGCGCTTTTGTGCATCTTGGGCACATCTGTGATGAAAAATTTAAGATTTTAACCAAAGTTGCAAAAATAGGCTTATCTCACCGTTTCCAGCGCTTTTGTGCATCTTGGGCACATCTGTGATGAAAAATTGAAGATTTTAACCATTGTTGCAAAAATAGGCTTATCTCCCCGTTTCCAGCACTTTTTGGCACTTAGAGCGAATCTGACAGTAGAAACCGTGCAGTTGCTACTTTTTCATTGGGGTTTCCAAAACTTAAAATCTTTTTTTTAAAGAGTTCCTTTAGAGTTGAAACCAAGATTTCAAATTATCCTTTTTCATTATTATAATCCACTGTATGCATTTTAAGTATCAAGGAAATTGAGTGAAGGCCTTTTGAGAAAACACGTTGATTAGTGACCCTATTTCATTATGGCAGTCAAACCACTGATTTTCAACTTTAGTCTATGAAACCTCCAAACCTTAAACATTGTTGCAAAATTAGGCTTATCTCACCGTTTCCAGCACTTTTGTGCACCTTGGGCATATCTGTGATGAAAAAATGAAGATTTTAACCAAAGTTGCAAAAATAGGCTTATCTCACCGTTTCCAGCGCTTTTGTGCATCTTGGGCACATCTGTGATGAAAAATTGAAGATTTTAACCAAAGTTGCAAAAATAGGCTTATCTCACCGTTTCCAGCGCTTTTGTGCATCTTGGACTCATCTGTGATGAAAAATTGAAGATTTTAACCATTGTTGCAAAAATAGGCTTATCTCCCCGTTTCCAGCACTTTTTGGCACTTAGAGCGAATCTGACAGTAGAAACCGTGCAGTTTCTACTTTTTCATTGGGGTTTCCAAAACTTAAAATCTTTTTTTTAAAGAGTTCCTTTAGAGTTGAAACCAAGATTTCAAATTATCCTTTTTCATTATTATAATCCACTGTATGCATTTTAAGTATCAAGGAATTTGACTGAAGGCCTTTTGAGAAAACACGTTGATTAGTGAACCTATTTCATTATGGCAGTCAAACCACTGATTTTCAACTTTAGTCTATGAAGCCTCCAAACCTTAAACATTGTTGCAAAATTAGGCTTATCTCACCGTTTCCAGCACTTTTGTGCACCTTGGGCATATCTGTGATGAAAAAATGAAGATTTTAACCAAAGTTGCAAAAATAGGCTTATCTCACCGTTTCCAGCGCTTTTGTGCATCTTGGGCACATCTGTGATGAAAAATTTAAGATTTTAACCAAAGTTGCAAAAATAGGCTTATCTCACCGTTTCCAGAGCTTTTGGGCATCTTGGGCACATCTGTGATGAAAAATTGAAGATTTTAACCAAAGTTGCAAAAATAGGCTTATCTCACCGTTTCCAGCGCTTTTGCGCATCTTGGGCACATCTGTGATGAAAAATTGAAGATTTTAACCAAAGTTGCAAAAATAGGCTTATCTCACCGTTTCCAGCGCTTTTAGGCATCTTGGGCACATCTGTGATGAAAAATTGAAGATTTTAACCAAAGTTGCAAAAATAGGCTTATCTCACCGTTTCCAGCGCTTTTGTGCATCTTGGGCACATCTGTGATGGAAAATTGAAGATTTTAACCATTGTTGCAAAAAAAGGCTTATCTCCCCGTTTCCAGCACTTTTTGGCACTTAGAGCCAATCTGACAGTAGAAACCGTGCAGTTGCTACTTTTTCATTGGGGTTTCCAAAACTTAAAATCTTTTTTTTAAAGAGTTCCTTTAGAGTTGAAACCAAGATTTCAAATTATCCTTTTTCATTATTATAATCCACTGTATGCATTTTAAGTATCAAGGAAATTGAGTGAAGGCCTTTTGAGAAAACACGTTGATTAGTGACCCTATTTCATTATGGCAGTCAAACCACTGATTTTCAACTTTAGTCTATGAAACCTCCAAACCTTAAACATTGTTGCAAAATTAGGCTTATCTCACCGTTTCCAGCACTTTTGCGCACCTTGGGCATATCTGTGATGAAAAAATGAAGATTTTAACCAAAGTTGCAAAAATAGGCTCATCTCACCGTTTCCAGCGCTTTTGCGCATCTTGGGCACATCTGTTTTGAAAAATTGAAGATTTTAACCAAAGTTGCAAAAATAGGCTTATCTCACCGTTTCCAGCGCTTTTGTGCATCTTGGGCACATCTGTGATGAAAAATTTAAGATTTTAACCAAAGTTGCAAAAATAGGCTTATCTCACCGTTTCCAGCGCTTTTGTGCATCTTGGGCACATCTGTGATGAAAAATTGAAGATTTTAACCATTGTTGCAAAAATAGGCTTATCTCCCCGTTTCCAGCACTTTTTGGCACTTAGAGCGAATCTGACAGTAGAAACCGTGCAGTTGCTACTTTTTCATTGGGGTTTCCAAAACTTAAAATCTTTTTTTTAAAGAGTTCCTTTAGAGTTGAAACCAAGATTTCAAATTATCCTTTTTCATTATTATAATCCACTGTATGCATTTTAAGTATCAAGGAAATTGAGTGAAGGCCTTTTGAGAAAACACGTTGATTAGTGACCCTATTTCATTATGGCAGTCAAACCACTGATTTTCAACTTTAGTCTATGAAACCTCCAAACCTTAAACATTGTTGCAAAATTAGGCTTATCTCACCGTTTCCAGCACTTTTGCGCACCTTGGGCATATCTGTGATGAAAAAATGAAGATTTTAACCAAAGTTGCAAAAATAGGCTTATCTCACCGTTTCCAGCGCTTTTGCGCATCTTGGGCACATCTGTTTTGAAAAATTGAAGATTTTAACCAAAGTTGCAAAAATAGGCTTATCTCACCGTTTCCAGCGCTTTTGTGCATCTTGGGCACATCTGTGATGAAAAATTTAAGATTTTAACCAAAGTTGCAAAAATAGGCTTATCTCACCGTTTCCAGCGCTTTTGTGCATCTTGGGCACATCTGTGATGAAAAATTGAAGATTTTAACCATTGTTGCAAAAATAGGCTTATCTCCCCGTTTCCAGCACTTTTTGGCACTTAGAGCGAATCTGACAGTAGAAACCGTGCAGTTGCTACTTTTTCATTGGGGTTTCCAAAACTTAAAATCTTTTTTTTAAAGAGTTCCTTTAGAGTTGAAACCAAGATTTCAAATTATCCTTTTTCATTATTATAATCCACTGTATGCATTTTAAGTATCAAGGAAATTGAGTGAAGGCCTTTTGAGAAAACACGTTGATTAGTGACCCTATTTCATTATGGCAGTCAAACCACTGATTTTCAACTTTAGTCTATGAAACCTCCAAACCTTAAACATTGTTGCAAAATTAGGCTTATCTCACCGTTTCCAGCACTTTTGCGCACCTTGGGCATATCTGTGATGAAAAAATGAAGATTTTAACCAAAGTTGCAAAAATAGGCTTATCTCACCGTTTCCAGCGCTTTTGCGCATCTTGGGCACATCTGTTTTGAAAAATTGAAGATTTTAACCAAAGTTGCAAAAATAGGCTTATCTCACCGTTTCCAGAGCTTTTGCGCATCTTGGGCACATCTGTGATGAAAAATTGAAGATTTTAACCAAAGTTGCAAAAATAGGCTTATCTCACCGTTTCCAGCGCTTTTGTGCATCTTGGGCACATCTGTGATGAAAAATTGAAGATTTTAACCAAAGTTGCAAAAATAGGCTTATCTCACCGTTTCCAGCGCTTTTGTGCATCTTGGACACATCTGTGATGAAAAATTGAAGATTTTAACCATTGTTGCAAAAATAGGCTTATCTCCCCGTTTCCAGCACTTTTTGGCACTTAGAGCCAATCTGACAGTAGAAACCGTGCAGTTGCTACTTTTTCATTGGGGTTTCCAAAACTTAAAATCTTTTTTTTAAAGAGTTCCTTTAGAGTTGAAACCAAGATTTCAAATGATCCTTTTTCATTATTATAATCCACTGTATGCATTTTAAGTATCAAGGAATTTGACTGAAGGCCTTTTGAGAAAACACGTTGATTAGTGACCCTATTTCATTATGGCAGTCAAACCACTGATTTTCAACTTTAGTCTATGAAACCTCCAAACCTTAAACATTGTTGCAAAATTAGGCTTATCTCACCGTTTCCAGCACTTTTGTGCACCTTGGGCATATCTGTGATGAAAAAATGAAGATTTTAACCAAAGTTGCAAAAATAGGCTTATCTCACCGTTTCCAGCGCTTTTGTGCATCTTGGGCACATCTGTGATGAAAAATTGAAGATTTTAACCAAAGTTGCAAAAATAGGCTTATCTCACCGTTTCCAGCGCTTTTGTGCATCTTGGACACATCTGTGATGAAAAATTGAAGATTTTAACCATTGTTGCAAAAATAGGCTTATCTCCCCGTTTCCAGCACTTTTTGGCATCTTGGGCACATCTGTGATGAAAAATTGAAGATTTTAACCAAAGTTGCAAAAATAGGCTTATCTCACCGTTTCCAGCGCTTTTGCGCATCTTGGGCACATCTGTGATGAAAAATTGAAGATTTTAACCAAAGTTGCAAAAATAGGCTTATCTCACCGTTTCCAGCGCTTTTGTGCATCTTGGGCACATCTGTGATGAAAAATTGAAGATTTTAACCAAAGTTGCAAAAATAGGCTTATCTCACCGTTTCCAGCGCTTTTGTGCATCTTGGACACATCTGTGATGAAAAATTGAAGATTTTAACCATTGTTGCAAAAATAGGCTTATCTCCCCGTTTCCAGCACTTTTTGGCACTTAGAGCGAATCTGACAGTAGAAACCGTGCAGTTGCTACTTTTTCATTGGGGCTTCCAAAACTTAAAATCTTTTTTTTAAAGAGTTCCTTTAGAGTTGAAACCAAGATTTCAAATTATCCTTTTTCATTATTATAATCCACTGTATGCATTTTAAGTATCAAGGAATTTGACTGAAGGCCTTTTGAGAAAACACGTTTATTAGTGACCCTATTTCATTATGGCAGTCAAACCACTGATTTTCAACTTTAGTCTATGAAACCTCCAAACCTTAAACATTGTTGCAAAATTAGGCTTATCTCACCGTTTCCAGCACTTTTGCGCACCTTGGGCATATCTGTGATGAAAAAATGAAGATTTTAACCAAAGTTGCAAAAATAGGCTTATCTCACCGTTTCCAGCGCTTTTGCGCATCTTGGGCACATCTGTTTTGAAAAATTGAAGATTTTAACCAAAGTTGCAAAAATAGGCTTATCTCACCGTTTCCGGCGCTTTTGTGCATCTTGGGCACATCTGTGATGAAAAATTTAAGATTTTAACCAAAGTTGCAAAAATAGGCTTATCTCACCGTTTCCAGCGCTTTTGTGCATCTTGGGCACATCTGTGATGAAAAATTGAAGATTTTAACCATTGTTGCAAAAATAGGCTTATCTCCCCGTTTCCAGCACTTTTTGGCACTTAGAGCGAATCTGACAGTAGAAACCGTGCAGTTGCTACTTTTTCATTGGGGTTTCCAAAACTTAAAATCTTTTTTTTAAAGAGTTCCTTTAGAGTTGAAACCAAGATTTCAAATTATCCTTTTTCATTATTATAATCCACTGTATGCATTTTAAGTATCAAGGAAATTGAGTGAAGGCCTTTTGAGAAAACACGTTGATTAGTGACCCTATTTCATTATGGCAGTCAAACCACTGATTTTCAACTTTAGTCTATGAAACCTCCAAACCTTAAACATTGTTGCAAAATTAGGCTTATCTCACCGTTTCCAGCACTTTTGTGCACCTTGGGCATATCTGTGATGAAAAATTGAAGATTTTAACCAAAGTTGCAAAAATAGGCTTATCTCACCGTTTCCAGCGCTTTTGTGCATCTTGGCCACATCTGTGATGAAAAATTTAAGATTTTAACCAAAGTTGCAAAAATAGGCTTATCTCACCGTTTCCAGAGCTTTTGCGCATCTTGGGCACATCTGTGATGAAAAATTGAAGATTTTAACCAAAGTTGCAAAAATAGGCTTATCTCACCGTTTCCAGCGCTTTTGTGCATCTTGGGCACATCTGTGATGAAAAATTGAAGATTTTAACCATTGTTGCAAAAATAGGCTTATCTCCCCGTTTCCAGCACTTTTTGGCACTTAGAGCGAATCTGACAGTAGAAACCGTGCAGTTGCTACTTTTTCATTGGGGTTTCCAAAACTTAAAATCTTTTTTTTAAAGAGTTCCTTTAGAGTTGAAACCAAGATTTCAAATTATCCTTTTTCATTATTATAATCCACTGTATACATTTTAAGTATCAAGGAATTTGACTGAAGGCCTTTTGAGAAAACACGTTGATTAGTGACCCTATTTCATTATGGCAGTCAAACCACTGATTTTCAACTTTAGTCTATGAAGCCTCCAAACCTTAAACATTGTTGCAAAATTAGGCTTATCTCACCGTTTCCAGAGCTTTTGCGCATCTTGGGCACATCTGTGATGAAAAATTGAAGATTTTAACCAAAGTTGCAAAAATACGCTTATCTCACCGTTTCCAGCGCTTTTGCGCATCTTGGGCACATCTGTTTTGAAAAATTGAAGATTTTAACCAAAGTTGCAAAAATAGGCTTATCTCACCGTTTCCAGCGCTTTTGTGCATCTTGGGCACATCTGTGATGAAAAATTGAAGATTTTAACCATTGTTGCAAAAATAGGCTTATCTCCCCGTTTCCAGCACTTTTTGGCACTTAGAGCGAATCTGACAGTAGAAACCGTGCAGTTGCTACTTTTTCATTGGGGTTTCCAAAACTTAAAATCTTTTTTTTAAAGAGTTCCTTTAGAGTTGAAACCAAGATTTCAAATTATCCTTTTTCATTATTATAATCCACTGTATGCATTTTAAGTATCAAGGAAATTGAGTGAAGGCCTTTTGAGAAAACACGTTGATTAGTGACCCTATTTCATTATGGCAGTCAAACCACTGATTTTCAACTTTAGTCTATGAAACCTCCAAACCTTAAACATTGTTGCAAAATTAGGCTTATCTCACCGTTTCCAGCGCTTTTGTGCATCTTGGGCACATCTGTGATGAAAAATTGAAGATTTTAACCAAAGTTGCAAAAATAGGCTTATCTCACCGTTTCCAGCGCTTTTGTGCATCTTGGACACATCTGTGATGAAAAATTGAAGATTTTAACCATTGTTGCAAAAATAGGCTTATCTCCCCGTTTCCAGCACTTTTTGGCACTTAGAGCGAATCTGACAGTAGAAACCGTGCAGTTGCTACTTTTTCATTGGGGTTTCCAAAACTTAAAATCTTTTTTTTAAAGAGTTCCTTTAGAGTTGAAACCAAGATTTCAAATTATCCTTTTTCATTATTATAATCCACTGTATGCATTTTAAGTATCAAGGAAATTGAGTGAAGGCCTTTTGAGAAAACACGTTGATTAGTGACCCTATTTCATTATGGCAGTCAAACCACTGATTTTCAACTTTAGTCTATGAAACCTCCAAACCTTAAACATTGTTGCAAAATTAGGCTTATCTCACCGTTTCCAGCACTTTTGTGCACCTTGGGCATATCTTTGATGAAAAAATGAAGATTTTAACCAAAGTTGCAAAAATAGGCTTATCTCACCGTTTCCAGCGCTTTTGCGCATCTTGGGCACATCTGTTTTGAAAAATTGAAGATTTTAACCAAAGTTGCAAAAATAGGCTTATCTCACCGTTTCCAGCGCTTTTGTGCATCTTGGGCACATCTGTGATGAAAAATTGAAGATTTTAACCAAAGTTGCAAAAATAGGCTTATCTCACCGTTTCCAGCGCTTTTGTGCATCTTGGACACATCTGTGATGAAAAATTGAAGATTTTAACCATTGTTGCAAAAATAGGCTTATCTCCCCGTTTCCAGCACTTTTTGGCACTTAGAGCGAATCTGACAGTAGAAACCGTGCAGTTGCTACTTTTTCATTGGGGCTTCCAAAACTTAAAATCTTTTTTTTAAAGAGTTCCTTTAGAGTTGAAACCAAGATTTCAAATTATCCTTTTTCATTATTATAATCCACTGTATGCATTTTAAGTATCAAGGAATTTGACTGAAGGCCTTTTGAGAAAACACGTTGATTAGTGACCCTATTTCATTATGGCAGTCAAACCACTGATTTTCAACTTTAGTCTATGAAACCTCCAAACCTTAAACATTGTTGCAAAATTAGGCTTATCTCACCGTTTCCAGCACTTTTGTGCACCTTGGGCATATCTGTGATGAAAAAATGAAGATTTTAACCAAAGTTGCAAAAATAGGCTTATCTCAACGTTTCCAGCTCTTTTGTGCATCTTGGGCACATCTGTGATGAAAAATTGAAGATTTTAACCTTTGTTGCAAAAATAGGCTTATCTCCCCGTTTCCAGCACTTTTTGGCACTTAGAGCGAATCTGACAGAAGAAACCGTGCAGTTGCTACTTTTTCATTGGGGTTTCCAAAACTTAAAATCTTTTTTTTAAAGAGTTCCTTTAGAGTTGAAACCAAGATTTCAAATTATCCTTTTTCATCATTATAATCCACTGTATGCATTTTAAGTATCAAGGAAATTGAGTGAAGGCCTTTTGAGAAAACACGTTGATTAGTGACCCTATTTCATTATGGCAGTCAAACCACTGATTTTCAACTTTAGTCTATGAAACCTCCAAACCTTAAACATTGTTGCAAAATTAGGCTTATCTCACCGTTTCCAGCGCTTTTGGGCATCTTGGGCACATCTGTGATGAAAAATTGAAGATTTTAACCAAAGTTGCAAAAATAGGCTTATCTCACCGTTGCCAGCGCTTTTGTGCATCTTGGGCACATCTGTGATGAAAAATTGAAGATTTTAACCATTGTTGCAAAAATAGGCTTATCTCCCCGTTTCCAGCACTTTTTGGCACTTAGAGCGAATCTGACAGTAGAAACCGTGCAGTTGCTACTTTTTCATTGGGGTTTCCAAAACTTAAAATCTTTTTTTTAAAGAGTTCCTTTAGAGTTGAAACCAAGATTTCAAATTATCCTTTTTCATTATTATAATCCACTGTATGCATTTTAAGTATCAAGGAATTTGACTGAAGGCCTTTTGAGAAAACACGTTGATTAGTGACCCTATTTCATTATGGCAGTCAAACCACTGATTTTCAACTTTAGTCTATGAAACCTCCAAACCTTAAACATTGTTGCAAAATTAGGCTTATCTCACCGTTTCCAGCACTTTTGTGCACCTTGGGCATATCTGTGATGAAAAAATGAAGATTTTAACCAAAGTTGCAAAAATAGGCTTATCTCACCGTTTCCAGCGCTTTTGTGCATCTTGGGCACATCTGTGATGAAAAATTTAAGATTTTAACCAAAGTTGCAAAAATAGGCTTATCTCACCGTTTCCAGAGCTTTTGGGCATCTTGGGCACATCTGTGATGAAAAATTGAAGATTTTAACCAAAGTTGCAAAAATAGGCTTATCTCACCGTTTCCAGCGCTTTTGTGCATCTTGGACACATCTGTGATGAAAAATTGAAGATTTTAACCAAAGTTGCAAAAATAGGCTTATCTCACCGTTTCCAGCGCTTTTGTGCATCTTGGGCACATCTGTGATGAAAAATTTAAGATTTTAACCAAAGTTGCAAAAATAGGCTTATCTCACCGTTTCCAGCGCTTTTGTGCATCTTGGACACATCTGTGATGAAAAATTGAAGATTTTAACCAAAGTTGCAAAAATAGGCTTATCTCACCGTTTCCAGCGCTTTTGTGCATCTTGGGCACATCTGTGATGAAAAATTTAAGATTTTAACCAAAGTTGCAAAAATAGGCTTATCTCACCGTTTCCAGAGCTTTTGCGCATCTTGGGCACATCTGTGATGAAAAATTGAAGATTTTAACCAAAGTTGCAAAAATAGGCTTATCTCACCGTTTCCAGCGCTTTTGTGCATCTTGGGCACATCTGTGATGAAAAATTGAAGATTTTAACCATTGTTGCAAAAATAGGCTTATCTCCCCGTTTCCAGCACTTTTTGGCACTTAGAGCGAATCTGACAGTAGAAACCGTGCAGTTGCTACTTTTTCATTGGGGTTTCCAAAACTTAAAATCTTTTTTTTAAAGAGTTCCTTTAGAGTTGAAACCAAGATTTCAAATTATCCTTTTTCATTATTATAATCCACTGTATACATTTTAAGTATCAAGGAATTTGACTGAAGGCCTTTTGAGAAAACACGTTGATTAGTGACCCTATTTCATTATGGCAGTCAAACCACTGATTTTCAACTTTAGTCTATGAAGCCTCCAAACCTTAAACATTGTTGCAAAATTAGGCTTATCTCACCGTTTCCAGAGCTTTTGCGCATCTTGGGCACATCTGTGATGAAAAATTGAAGATTTTAACCAAAGTTGCAAAAATAGGCTTATCTCACCGTTTCCAGCGCTTTTGTGCATCTTGGGCACATCTGTGATGAAAAATTGAAGATTTTAACCAAAGTTGCAAAAATAGGCTTATCTCACCGTTTCCAGCGCTTTTGTGCATCTTGGACACATCTGTGATGAAAAATTGAAGATTTTAACCATTGTTGCAAAAATAGGCTTATCTCCCCGTTTCCAGCACTTTTTGGCACTTAGAGCGAATCTGACAGTAGAAACCGTGCAGTTGCTACTTTTTCATTGGGGTTTCCAAAACTTAAAATCTTTTTTTTAAAGAGTTCCTTTAGAGTTGAAACCAAGATTTCAAATTATCCTTTTTCATTATTATAATCCACTGTATGCATTTTAAGTATCAAGGAAATTGAGTGAAGGCCTTTTGAGAAAACACGTTGATTAGTGACCCTATTTCATTATGGCAGTCAAACCACTGATTTTCAACTTTAGTCTATGAAACCTCCAAACCTTAAACATTGTTGCAAAATTAGGCTTATCTCACCGTTTCCAGCACTTTTGCGCACCTTGGGCATATCTGTGATGAAAAAATGAAGATTTTAACCAAAGTTGCAAAAATAGGCTTATCTCACCGTTTCCAGCGCTTTTGCGCATCTTGGGCACATCTGTTTTGAAAAATTGAAGATTTTAACCAAAGTTGCAAAAATAGGCTTATCTCACCGTTTCCAGCGCTTTTGTGCATCTTGGGCACATCTGTGATGAAAAATTTAAGATTTTAACCAAAGTTGCAAAAATAGGCTTATCTCACCGTTTCCAGCGCTTTTGTGCATCTTGGGCACATCTGTGATGAAAAATTGAAGATTTTAACCATTGTTGCAAAAATAGGCTTATCTCCCCGTTTCCAGCACTTTTTGGCACTTAGAGCGAATCTGACAGTAGAAACCGTGCAGTTGCTACTTTTTCATTGGGGTTTCCAAAACTTAAAATCTTTTTTTTAAAGAGTTCCTTTAGAGTTGAAACCAAGATTTCAAATTATCCTTTTTCATTATTATAATCCACTGTATGCATTTTAAGTATCAAGGAAATTGAGTGAAGGCCTTTTGAGAAAACACGTTGATTAGTGACCCTATTTCATTATGGCAGTCAAACCACTGATTTTCAACTTTAGTCTATGAAACCTCCAAACCTTAAACATTGTTGCAAAATTAGGCTTATCTCACCGTTTCCAGCACTTTTGCGCACCTTGGGCATATCTGTGATGAAAAAATGAAGATTTTAACCAAAGTTGCAAAAATAGGCTTATCTCACCGTTTCCAGCGCTTTTGCGCATCTTGGGCACATCTGTTTTGAAAAATTGAAGATTTTAACCAAAGTTGCAAAAATAGGCTTATCTCACCGTTTCCAGCGCTTTTGCGCATCTTGGGCACATCTGTTTTGAAAAATTTAAGATTTTAACCAAAGTTGCAAAAATAGGCTTATCTCACCGTTTCCAGCGCTTTTGTGCATCTTGGGCACATCTGTGATGAAAAATTGAAGATTTTAACCATTGTTGCAAAAATAGGCTTATCTCCCCGTTTCCAGCACTTTTTGGCACTTAGAGCGAATCTGACAGTAGAAACCGTGCAGTTGCTACTTTTTCATTGGGGTTTCCAAAACTTAAAATCTTTTTTTTAAAGAGTTCCTTTAGAGTTGAAACCAAGATTTCAAATTATCCTTTTTCATTATTATAATCCACTGTATGTATTTTAAGTATCAAGGAAATTGAGTGAAGGCCTTTTGAGAAAACACGTTGATTAGTGACCCTATTTCATTATGGCAGTCAAACCACTGATTTTCAACTTTAGTCTATGAAACCTCCAAACCTTAAACATTGTTGCAAAATTAGGCTTATCTCACCGTTTCCAGCACTTTTGCGCACCTTGGGCATATCTGTGATGAAAAAATGAAGATTTTAACCAAAGTTGCAAAAATAGGCTTATCTCACCGTTTCCAGCGCTTTTGCGCATCTTGGGCACATCTGTTTTGAAAAATTGAAGATTTTAACCAAAGTTGCAAAAATAGGCTTATCTCACCGTTTCCAGCGCTTTTGTGCATCTTGGGCACATCTGTGATGAAAAATTTAAGATTTTAACCAAAGTTGCAAAAATAGGCCTATCTCACCGTTTCCAGCGCTTTTGTGCATCTTGGGCACATCTGTGATGAAAAATTGAAGATTTTAACCATTGTTGCAAAAATAGGCTTATCTCCCCGTTTCCAGCACTTTTTGGCACTTAGAGCGAATCTGACAGTAGAAACCGTGCAGTTGCTACTTTTTCATTGGGGTTTCCAAAACTTAAAATCTTTTTTTTAAAGAGTTCCTTTAGAGTTGAAACCAAGATTTCAAATTATCCTTTTTCATTATTATAATCCACTGTATGCATTTTAAGTATCAAGGAAATTGAGTGAAGGCCTTTTGAGAAAACACGTTGATTAGTGACCCTATTTCATTATGGCAGTCAAACCACTGATTTTCAACTTTAGTCTATGAAACCTCCAAACCTTAAACATTGTTGCAAAATTAGGCTTATCTCACCGTTTCCAGCACTTTTGCGCACCTTGGGCATATCTGTGATGAAAAAATGAAGATTTTAACCAAAGTTGCAAAAATAGGCTTATCTCACCGTTTCCAGCGCTTTTGCGCATCTTGGGCACATCTGTTTTGAAAAATTGAAGATTTTAACCAAAGTTGCAAAAATAGGCTTATCTCACCGTTTCCAGAGCTTTTGCGCATCTTGGGCACATCTGTGATGAAAAATTGAAGATTTTAACCAAAGTTGCAAAAATAGGCTTATCTCACCGTTTCCAGCGCTTTTGTGCATCTTGGGCACATCTGTGATGAAAAATTGAAGATTTTAACCAAAGTTGCAAAAATAGGCTTATCTCACCGTTTCCAGCGCTTTTGTGCATCTTGGACACATCTGTGATGAAAAATTGAAGATTTTAACCATTGTTGCAAAAATAGGCTTATCTCCCCGTTTCCAGCACTTTTTGGCACTTAGAGCCAATCTGACAGTAGAAACCGTGCAGTTGCTACTTTTTCATTGGGGTTTCCAAAACTTAAAATCTTTTTTTTAAAGAGTTCCTTTAGAGTTGAAACCAAGATTTCAAATGATCCTTTTTCATTATTATAATCCAGTGTATGCATTTTAAGTATCAAGGAATTTGACTGAAGGCCTTTTGAGAAAACACGTTGATTAGTGACCCTATTTCATTATGGCAGTCAAACCACTGATTTTCAACTTTAGTCTATGAAACCTCCAAACCTTAAACATTGTTGCAAAATTAGGCTTATCTCACCGTTTCCAGCACTTTTGTGCACCTTGGGCATATCTGTGATGAAAAAATGAAGATTTTAACCAAAGTTGCAAAAATAGGCTTATCTCACCGTTTCCAGCGCTTTTGTGCATCTTGGGCACATCTGTGATGAAAAATTGAAGATTTTAACCAAAGTTGCAAAAATAGGCTTATCTCACCGTTTCCAGCGCTTTTGTGCATCTTGGACACATCTGTGATGAAAAATTGAAGATTTTAACCATTGTTGCAAAAATAGGCTTATCTCCCCGTTTCCAGCACTTTTTGGCACTTAGAGCGAATCTGACAGTAGAAACCGTGCAGTTTCTACTTTTTCATTGGGGTTTCCAAAACTTAAAATCTTTTTTTTAAAGAGTTCCTTTAGAGTTGAAACCAAGATTTCAAATTATCCTTTTTCATTATTATAATCCACTGTATGCATTTTAAGTATCAAGGAATTTGACTGAAGGCCTTTTGAGAAAACACGTTGATTAGTGACCCTATTTCATTATGGCAGTCAAACCACTGATTTTCAACTTTAGTCTATGAAGCCTCCAAACCTTAAACATTGTTGCAAAATTAGGCTTATCTCACCGTTTCCAGCACTTTTGTGCACCTTGGGCATATCTGTGATGAAAAAATGAAGATTTTAACCAAAGTTGCAAAAATAGGCTTATCTCACCGTTTCCAGCGCTTTTGTGCATCTTGGGCACATCTGTGATGAAAAATTTAAGATTTTAACCAAAGTTGCAAAAATAGGCTTATCTCACCGTTTCCAGAGCTTTTGGGCATCTTGGGCACATCTGTGATGAAAAATTGAAGATTTTAACCAAAGTTGCAAAAATAGGCTTATCTCACCGTTTCCAGCGCTTTTGCGCATCTTGGGCACATCTGTGATGAAAAATTGAAGATTTTAACCAAAGTTGCAAAAATAGGCTTATCTCACCGTTTCCAGCGCTTTTGGGCATCTTGGGCACATCTGTGATGAAAAATTGAAGATTTTAACCAAAGTTGCAAAAATAGGCTTATCTCACCGTTTCCAGCGCTTTTGTGCATCTTGGGCACATCTGTGATGGAAAATTGAAGATTTTAACCATTGTTGCAAAAAAAGGCTTATCTCCCCGTTTCCAGCACTTTTTGGCACTTAGAGCCAATCTGACAGTAGAAACCGTGCAGTTGCTACTTTTTCATTGGGGTTTCCAAAACTTAAAATCTTTTTTTTAAAGAGTTCCTTTAGAGTTGAAACCAAGATTTCAAATTATCCTTTTTCATTATTATAATCCACTGTATGCATTTTAAGTATCAAGGAAATTGAGTGAAGGCCTTTTGAGAAAACACGTTGATTAGTGACCCTATTTCATTATGGCAGTCAAACCACTGATTTTCAACTTTAGTCTATGAAACCTCCAAACCTTAAACATTGTTGCAAAATTAGGCTTATCTCACCGTTTCCAGCACTTTTGCGCACCTTGGGCATATCTGTGATGAAAAAATGAAGATTTTAACCAAAGTTGCAAAAATAGGCTCATCTCACCGTTTCCAGCGCTTTTGCGCATCTTGGGCACATCTGTTTTGAAAAATTGAAGATTTTAACCAAAGTTGCAAAAATAGGCTTATCTCACCGTTTCCAGCGCTTTTGTGCATCTTGGGCACATCTGTGATGAAAAATTTAAGATTTTAACCAAAGTTGCAAAAATAGGCTTATCTCACCGTTTCCAGCGCTTTTGTGCATCTTGGGCACATCTGTGATGAAAAATTGAAGATTTTAACCATTGTTGCAAAAATAGGCTTATCTCCCCGTTTCCAGCACTTTTTGGCACTTAGAGCGAATCTGACAGTAGAAACCGTGCAGTTGCTACTTTTTCATTGGGGTTTCCAAAACTTAAAATCTTTTTTTTAAAGAGTTCCTTTAGAGTTGAAACCAAGATTTCAAATTATCCTTTTTCATTATTATAATCCACTGTATGCATTTTAAGTATCAAGGAAATTGAGTGAAGGCCTTTTGAGAAAACACGTTGATTAGTGACCCTATTTCATTATGGCAGTCAAACCACTGATTTTCAACTTTAGTCTATGAAACCTCCAAACCTTAAACATTGTTGCAAAATTAGGCTTATCTCACCGTTTCCAGCACTTTTGCGCACCTTGGGCATATCTGTGATGAAAAAATGAAGATTTTAACCAAAGTTGCAAAAATAGGCTTATCTCACCGTTTCCAGCGCTTTTGCGCATCTTGGGCACATCTGTTTTGAAAAATTGAAGATTTTAACCAAAGTTGCAAAAATAGGCTTATCTCACCGTTTCCAGCGCTTTTGTGCATCTTGGGCACATCTGTGATGAAAAATTTAAGATTTTAACCAAAGTTGCAAAAATAGGCTTATCTCACCGTTTCCAGCGCTTTTGTGCATCTTGGGCACATCTGTGATGAAAAATTGAAGATTTTAACCATTGTTGCAAAAATAGGCTTATCTCCCCGTTTCCAGCACTTTTTGGCACTTAGAGCGAATCTGACAGTAGAAACCGTGCAGTTGCTACTTTTTCATTGGGGTTTCCAAAACTTAAAATCTTTTTTTTAAAGAGTTCCTTTAGAGTTGAAACCAAGATTTCAAATTATCCTTTTTCATTATTATAATCCACTGTATGCATTTTAAGTATCAAGGAAATTGAGTGAAGGCCTTTTGAGAAAACACGTTGATTAGTGACCCTATTTCATTATGGCAGTCAAACCACTGATTTTCAACTTTAGTCTATGAAACCTCCAAACCTTAAACATTGTTGCAAAATTAGGCTTATCTCACCGTTTCCAGCACTTTTGCGCACCTTGGGCATATCTGTGATGAAAAAATGAAGATTTTAACCAAAGTTGCAAAAATAGGCTTATCTCACCGTTTCCAGCGCTTTTGCGCATCTTGGGCACATCTGTTTTGAAAAATTGAAGATTTTAACCAAAGTTGCAAAAATAGGCTTATCTCACCGTTTCCAGAGCTTTTGCGCATCTTGGGCACATCTGTGATGAAAAATTGAAGATTTTAACCAAAGTTGCAAAAATAGGCTTATCTCACCGTTTCCAGCGCTTTTGTGCATCTTGGGCACATCTGTGATGAAAAATTGAAGATTTTAACCAAAGTTGCAAAAATAGGCTTATCTCACCGTTTCCAGCGCTTTTGTGCATCTTGGACACATCTGTGATGAAAAATTGAAGATTTTAACCATTGTTGCAAAAATAGGCTTATCTCCCCGTTTCCAGCACTTTTTGGCACTTAGAGCCAATCTGACAGTAGAAACCGTGCAGTTGCTACTTTTTCATTGGGGTTTCCAAAACTTAAAATCTTTTTTTTAAAGAGTTCCTTTAGAGTTGAAACCAAGATTTCAAATGATCCTTTTTCATTATTATAATCCACTGTATGCATTTTAAGTATCAAGGAATTTGACTGAAGGCCTTTTGAGAAAACACGTTGATTAGTGACCCTATTTCATTATGGCAGTCAAACCACTGATTTTCAACTTTAGTCTATGAAACCTCCAAACCTTAAACATTGTTGCAAAATTAGGCTTATCTCACCGTTTCCAGCACTTTTGTGCACCTTGGGCATATCTGTGATGAAAAAATGAAGATTTTAACCAAAGTTGCAAAAATAGGCTTATCTCACCGTTTCCAGCGCTTTTGTGCATCTTGGGCACATCTGTGATGAAAAATTGAAGATTTTAACCAAAGTTGCAAAAATAGGCTTATCTCACCGTTTCCAGCGCTTTTGTGCATCTTGGACACATCTGTGATGAAAAATTGAAGATTTTAACCATTGTTGCAAAAATAGGCTTATCTCCCCGTTTCCAGCACTTTTTGGCATCTTGGGCACATCTGTGATGAAAAATTGAAGATTTTAACCAAAGTTGCAAAAATAGGCTTATCTCACCGTTTCCAGCGCTTTTGCGCATCTTGGGCACATCTGTGATGAAAAATTGAAGATTTTAACCAAAGTTGCAAAAATAGGCTTATCTCACCGTTTCCAGCGCTTTTGTGCATCTTGGGCACATCTGTGATGAAAAATTGAAGATTTTAACCAAAGTTGCAAAAATAGGCTTATCTCACCGTTTCCAGCGCTTTTGTGCATCTTGGACACATCTGTGATGAAAAATTGAAGATTTTAACCATTGTTGCAAAAATAGGCTTATCTCCCCGTTTCCAGCACTTTTTGGCACTTAGAGCGAATCTGACAGTAGAAACCGTGCAGTTGCTACTTTTTCATTGGGGCTTCCAAAACTTAAAATCTTTTTTTTAAAGAGTTCCTTTAGAGTTGAAACCAAGATTTCAAATTATCCTTTTTCATTATTATAATCCACTGTATGCATTTTAAGTATCAAGGAATTTGACTGAAGGCCTTTTGAGAAAACACGTTTATTAGTGACCCTATTTCATTATGGCAGTCAAACCACTGATTTTCAACTTTAGTCTATGAAACCTCCAAACCTTAAACATTGTTGCAAAATTAGGCTTATCTCACCGTTTCCAGCACTTTTGCGCACCTTGGGCATATCTGTGATGAAAAAATGAAGATTTTAACCAAAGTTGCAAAAATAGGCTTATCTCACCGTTTCCAGCGCTTTTGCGCATCTTGGGCACATCTGTTTTGAAAAATTGAAGATTTTAACCAAAGTTGCAAAAATAGGCTTATCTCACCGTTTCCAGAGCTTTTGCGCATCTTGGGCACATCTGTGATGAAAAATTGAAGATTTTAACCAAAGTTGCAAAAATAGGCTTATCTCACCGTTTCCAGCGCTTTTGTGCATCTTGGGCACATCTGTGATGAAAAATTGAAGATTTTAACCAAAGTTGCAAAAATAGGCTTATCTCACCGTTTCCAGCGCTTTTGTGCATCTTGGACACATCTGTGATGAAAAATTGAAGATTTTAACCATTGTTGCAAAAATAGGCTTATCTCCCCGTTTCCAGCACTTTTTGGCACTTAGAGCCAATCTGACAGTAGAAACCGTGCAGTTGCTACTTTTTCATTGGGGTTTCCAAAACTTAAAATCTTTTTTTTAAAGAGTTCCTTTAGAGTTGAAACCAAGATTTCAAATGATCCTTTTTCATTATTATAATCCACTGTATGCATTTTAAGTATCAAGGAATTTGACTGAAGGCCTTTTGAGAAAACACGTTGATTAGTGACCCTATTTCATTATGGCAGTCAAACCACTGATTTTCAACTTTAGTCTATGAAACCTCCAAACCTTAAACATTGTTGCAAAATTAGGCTTATCTCACCGTTTCCAGCACTTTTGTGCACCTTGGGCATATCTGTGATGAAAAAATGAAGATTTTAACCAAAGTTGCAAAAATAGGCTTATCTCACCGTTTCCAGCGCTTTTGTGCATCTTGGGCACATCTGTGATGAAAAATTGAAGATTTTAACCAAAGTTGCAAAAATAGGCTTATCTCACCGTTTCCAGCGCTTTTGTGCATCTTGGACACATCTGTGATGAAAAATTGAAGATTTTAACCATTGTTGCAAAAATAGGCTTATCTCCCCGTTTCCAGCACTTTTTGGCATCTTGGGCACATCTGTGATGAAAAATTGAAGATTTTAACCAAAGTTGCAAAAATAGGCTTATCTCACCGTTTCCAGCGCTTTTGCGCATCTTGGGCACATCTGTGATGAAAAATTGAAGATTTTAACCAAAGTTGCAAAAATAGGCTTATCTCACCGTTTCCAGCGCTTTTGTGCATCTTGGGCACATCTGTGATGAAAAATTGAAGATTTTAACCAAAGTTGCAAAAATAGGCTTATCTCACCGTTTCCAGCGCTTTTGTGCATCTTGGACACATCTGTGATGAAAAATTGAAGATTTTAACCATTGTTGCAAAAATAGGCTTATCTCCCCGTTTCCAGCACTTTTTGGCACTTAGAGCGAATCTGACAGTAGAAACCGTGCAGTTGCTACTTTTTCATTGGGGCTTCCAAAACTTAAAATCTTTTTTTTAAAGAGTTCCTTTAGAGTTGAAACCAAGATTTCAAATTATCCTTTTTCATTATTATAATCCACTGTATGCATTTTAAGTATCAAGGAATTTGACTGAAGGCCTTTTGAGAAAACACGTTTATTAGTGACCCTATTTCATTATGGCAGTCAAACCACTGATTTTCAACTTTAGTCTATGAAACCTCCAAACCTTAAACATTGTTGCAAAATTAGGCTTATCTCACCGTTTCCAGCACTTTTGCGCACCTTGGGCATATCTGTGATGAAAAAATGAAGATTTTAACCAAAGTTGCAAAAATAGGCTTATCTCACCGTTTCCAGCGCTTTTGCGCATCTTGGGCACATCTGTTTTGAAAAATTGAAGATTTTAACCAAAGTTGCAAAAATAGGCTTATCTCACCGTTTCCGGCGCTTTTGTGCATCTTGGGCACATCTGTGATGAAAAATTTAAGATTTTAACCAAAGTTGCAAAAATAGGCTTATCTCACCGTTTCCAGCGCTTTTGTGCATCTTGGGCACATCTGTGATGAAAAATTGAAGATTTTAACCATTGTTGCAAAAATAGGCTTATCTCCCCGTTTCCAGCACTTTTTGGCACTTAGAGCGAATCTGACAGTAGAAACCGTGCAGTTGCTACTTTTTCATTGGGGTTTCCAAAACTTAAAATCTTTTTTTTAAAGAGTTCCTTTAGAGTTGAAACCAAGATTTCAAATTATCCTTTTTCATTATTATAATCCACTGTATGCATTTTAAGTATCAAGGAAATTGAGTGAAGGCCTTTTGAGAAAACACGTTGATTAGTGACCCTATTTCATTATGGCAGTCAAACCACTGATTTTCAACTTTAGTCTATGAAACCTCCAAACCTTAAACATTGTTGCAAAATTAGGCTTATCTCACCGTTTCCAGCACTTTTGCGCACCTTGGGCATATCTGTGATGAAAAAATGAAGATTTTAACCAAAGTTGCAAAAATAGGCTTATCTCACCGTTTCCAGCGCTTTTGCGCATCTTGGGCACATCTGTTTTGAAAAATTGAAGATTTTAACCAAAGTTGCAAAAATAGGCTTATCTCACCGTTTCCAGAGCTTTTGCGCATCTTGGGCACATCTGTGATGAAAAATTGAAGATTTTAACCAAAGTTGCAAAAATAGGCTTATCTCACCGTTTCCAGCGCTTTTGTGCATCTTGGGCACATCTGTGATGAAAAATTGAAGATTTTAACCAAAGTTGCAAAAATAGGCTTATCTCACCGTTTCCAGCGCTTTTGTGCATCTTGGACACATCTGTGATGAAAAATTGAAGATTTTAACCATTGTTGCAAAAATAGGCTTATCTCCCCGTTTCCAGCACTTTTTGGCACTTAGAGCCAATCTGACAGTAGAAACCGTGCAGTTGCTACTTTTTCATTGGGGTTTCCAAAACTTAAAATCTTTTTTTTAAAGAGTTCCTTTAGAGTTGAAACCAAGATTTCAAATGATCCTTTTTCATTATTATAATCCACTGTATGCATTTTAAGTATCAAGGAATTTGACTGAAGGCCTTTTGAGAAAACACGTTGATTAGTGACCCTATTTCATTATGGCAGTCAAACCACTGATTTTCAACTTTAGTCTATGAAACCTCCAAACCTTAAACATTGTTGCAAAATTAGGCTTATCTCACCGTTTCCAGCACTTTTGTGCACCTTGGGCATATCTGTGATGAAAAAATGAAGATTTTAACCAAAGTTGCAAAAATAGGCTTATCTCACCGTTTCCAGAGCTTTTGCGCATCTTGGGCACATCTGTGATGAAAAATTGAAGATTTTAACCAAAGTTGCAAAAATAGGCTTATCTCACCGTTTCCAGCGCTTTTGTGCATCTTGGGCACATCTGTGATGAAAAATTGAAGATTTTAACCAAAGTTGCAAAAATAGGCTTATCTCACCGTTTCCAGCGCTTTTGTGCATCTTGGACACATCTGTGATGAAAAATTGAAGATTTTAACCATTGTTGCAAAAATAGGCTTATCTCCCCGTTTCCAGCACTTTTTGGCACTTAGAGCGAATCTGACAGTAGAAACCGTGCAGTTGCTACTTTTTCATTGGGGTTTCCAAAACTTAAAATCTTTTTTTTAAAGAGTTCCTTTAGAGTTGAAACCAAGATTTCAAATTATCCTTTTTCATTATTATAATCCACTGTATGCATTTTAAGTATCAAGGAATTTGACTGAAGGCCTTTTGAGAAAACACGTTGATTAGTGACCCTATTTCATTATGGCAGTCAAACCACTGATTTTCAACTTTAGTCTATGAAGCCTCCAAACCTTAAACATTGTTGCAAAATTAGGCTTATCTCACCGTTTCCAGCACTTTTGTGCACCTTGGGCATATCTGTGATGAAAAAATGAAGATTTTAACCAAAGTTGCAAAAATAGGCTTATCTCACCGTTTCCAGCGCTTTTGTGCATCTTGGGCACATCTGTGATGAAAAATTGAAGATTTTAACCAAAGTTGCAAAAATAGGCTTATCTCACCGTTTCCAGCGCTTTTGTGCATCTTGGACACATCTGTGATGAAAAATTGAAGATTTTAACCATTGTTGCAAAAATAGGCTTATCTCCCCGTTTCCAGCACTTTTTGGCACTTAGAGCGAATCTGACAGTAGAAACCGTGCAGTTTCTACTTTTTCATTGGGGTTTCCAAAACTTAAAATCTTTTTTTTAAAGAGTTCCTTTAGAGTTGAAACCAAGATTTCAAATTATCCTTTTTCATTATTATAATCCACTGTATGCATTTTAAGTATCAAGGAATTTGACTGAAGGCCTTTTGAGAAAACACGTTGATTAGTGACCCTATTTCATTATGGCAGTCAAACCACTGATTTTCAACTTTAGTCTATGAAGCCTCCAAACCTTAAACATTGTTGCAAAATTAGGCTTATCTCACCGTTTCCAGCACTTTTGTGCACCTTGGGCATATCTGTGATGAAAAAATGAAGATTTTAACCAAAGTTGCAAAAATAGGCTTATCTCACCGTTTCCAGCGCTTTTGTGCATCTTGGGCACATCTGTGATGAAAAATTTAAGATTTTAACCAAAGTTGCAAAAATAGGCTTATCTCACCGTTTCCAGAGCTTTTGGGCATCTTGGGCACATCTGTGATGAAAAATTGAAGATTTTAACCAAAGTTGCAAAAATAGGCTTATCTCACCGTTTCCAGCGCTTTTGCGCATCTTGGGCACATCTGTGATGAAAAATTGAAGATTTTAACCAAAGTTGCAAAAATAGGCTTATCTCACCGTTTCCAGCGCTTTTGGGCATCTTGGGCACATCTGTGATGAAAAATTGAAGATTTTAACCAAAGTTGCAAAAATAGGCTTATCTCACCGTTTCCAGCGCTTTTGTGCATCTTGGGCACATCTGTGATGAAAAATTGAAGATTTTAACCATTGTTGCAAAAAAAGGCTTATCTCCCCGTTTCCAGCACTTTTTGGCACTTAGAGCCAATCTGACAGTAGAAACCGTGCAGTTGCTACTTTTTCATTGGGGTTTCCAAAACTTAAAATCTTTTTTTTAAAGAGTTCCTTTAGAGTTGAAACCAAGATTTCAAATTATCCTTTTTCATTATTATAATCCACTGTATGCATTTTAAGTATCAAGGAAATTGAGTGAAGGCCTTTTGAGAAAACACGTTGATTAGTGACCCTATTTCATTATGGCAGTCAAACCACTGATTTTCAACTTTAGTCTATGAAACCTCCAAACCTTAAACATTGTTGCAAAATTAGGCTTATCTCACCGTTTCCAGCACTTTTGTGCACCTTGGGCATATCTTTGATGAAAAAATGAAGATTTTAACCAAAGTTGCAAAAATAGGCTTATCTCACCATTTCCAGCGCTTTTGCGCATCTTGGGCACATCTGTTTTGAAAAATTGAAGATTTTAACCAAAGTTGCAAAAATAGGCTTATCTCACCGTTTCCAGCGCTTTTGTGCATCTTGGGCACATCTGTGATGAAAAATTGAAGATTTTAACCAAAGTTGCAAAAATAGGCTTATCTCACCGTTTCCAGCGCTTTTGTGCATCTTGGACACATCTGTGATGAAAAATTGAAGATTTTAACCATTGTTGCAAAAATAGGCTTATCTCCCCGTTTCCAGCACTTTTTGGCACTTAGAGCGAATCTGACAGTAGAAACCGTGCAGTTGCTACTTTTTCATTGGGGCTTCCAAAACTTAAAATCTTTTTTTTAAAGAGTTCCTTTAGAGTTGAAACCAAGATTTCAAATTATCCTTTTTCATTATTATAATCCACTGTATGCATTTTAAGTATCAAGGAATTTGACTGAAGGCCTTTTGAGAAAACACGTTGATTAGTGACCCTATTTCATTATGGCAGTCAAACCACTGATTTTCAACTTTAGTCTATGAAACCTCCAAACCTTAAACATTGTTGCAAAATTAGGCTTATCTCACCGTTTCCAGCACTTTTGTGCACCTTGGGCATATCTGTGATGAAAAAATGAAGATTTTAACCATTGTTGCAAAAATAGGCTTATCTCCCCGTTTCCAGCACTTTTTGGCACTTAGAGCGAATCTGACAGTAGAAACCGTGCAGTTGCTACTTTTTCATTGGGGTTTCCAAAACTTAAAATCTTTTTTTTAAAGAGTTCCTTTAGAGTTGAAACCAAGATTTCAAATTATCCTTTTTCATTATTATAATCCACTGTATGCATTTTAATTATCAAGGAAATTGAGTGAAGGCCTTTTGAGAAAATACGTTGATTAGTGACCCTATTTCATTATGGCAGTCAAACCACTGATTTTCAACTTTAGTCTATGAAACCTCCAAACCTTAAACATTGTTGCAAAATTAGGCTTATCTCACCGTTTCCAGCACTTTTGTGCACCTTGGGCATATCTTTGATGAAAAAATGAAGATTTTAACCAAAGTTGCAAAAATAGGCTTATCTCACCGTTTCCAGCGCTTTTGCGCATCTTGGGCACATCTGTTTTGAAAAATTGAAGATTTTAACCAAAGTTGCAAAAATAGGCTTATCTCACCGTTTCCAGCGCTTTTGTGCATCTTGGGCACATCTGTGATGAAAAATTGAAGATTTTAACCAAAGTTGCAAAAATAGGCTTATCTCACCGTTTCCAGCGCTTTTGTGCATCTTGGGCACATCTGTGATGAAAAATTGAAGATTTTAACCATTGTTGCAAAAATAGGGTTATCTCCCCGTTTCCAGCACTTTTTGGCACTTAGAGCGAATCTGACAGTAGAAACCGTGCAGTTGCTACTTTTTCATTGGGGTTTCCAAAACTTAAAATCTTTTTTTTAAAGAGTTCCTTTAGAGTTGAAACCAAGATTTCAAATTATCCTTTTTCATTATTATAATCCACTGTATGCATTTTAAGTATCAAGGAAATTGAGTGAAGGCCTTTTGAGAAAACACGTTGATTAGTGACCCTATTTCATTATGGCAGTCAAACCACTGATTTTCAACTTTAGTCTATGAAACCTCCAAACCTTAAACATTGTTGCAAAATTAGGCTTATCTCACCGTTTCCAGCACTTTTGTGCACCGTGGGCATATCTGTGATGAAAAAATGAAGATTTTAACCAAAGTTGCAAAAATAGGCTTATCTCACCGTTTCCAGCGCTTTTGTGCATCTTGGGCACATCTGTGATGAAAAATTGAAGATTTTAACCATTGTTGCAAAAATAGGCTTATCTCCCCGTTTCCAGCACTTTTTGGCACTTAGAGCGAATCTGACAGTAGAAACCGTGCAGTTGCTACTTTTTCATTGGGGTTTCCAAAACTTAAAATCTTTTTTTTAAAGAGTTCCTTTAGAGTTGAAACCAAGATTTCAAATTATCCTTTTTCATTATTATAATCCACTGTATGCATTTTAAGTATCAAGGAAATTGAGTGAAGGCCTTTTGAGAAAACACGTTGATTAGTGACCCTATTTCATTATGGCAGTCAAACCACTGATTTTCAACTTTAGTCTATGAAACCTCCAAACCTTAAACATTGTTGCAAAATTAGGCTTATCTCACCGTTTCCAGCACTTTTGTGCACCTTGGGCATATCTTTGATGAAAAAATGAAGATTTTAACCAAAGTTGCAAAAATAGGCTTATCTCACCGTTTCCAGCGCTTTTGCGCATCTTGGGCACATCTGTTTTGAAAAATTGAAGATTTTAACCAAAGTTGCAAAAATAGGCTTATCTCACCGTTTCCAGCGCTTTTGTGCATCTTGGGCACATCTGTGATGAAAAATTGAAGATTTTAACCAAAGTTGCAAAAATAGGCTTATCTCACCGTTTCCAGCGCTTTTGTGCATCTTGGACACATCTGTGATGAAAAATTGAAGATTTTAACCATTGTTGCAAAAATAGGCTTATCTCCCCGTTTCCAGCACTTTTTGGCACTTAGAGCGAATCTGACAGTAGAAACCGTGCAGTTTCTACTTTTTCATTGGGGTTTCCAAAACTTAAAATCTTTTTTTTAAAGAGTTCCTTTAGAGTTGAAACCAAGATTTCAAATTACCCTTTTTCATTATTATAATCCACTGTATGCATTTTAAGTATCAAGGAATTTGACTGAAGGCCTTTTGAGAAAACACGTTGATTAGTGACCCTATTTCATTATGGCAGTCAAACCACTGATTTTCAACTTTAGTCTATGAAGCCTCCAAACCTTAAACATTGTTGCAAAATTAGGCTTATCTCACCGTTTCCAGCACTTTTGTGCACCTTGGGCATATCTGTGATGAAAAAATGAAGATTTTAACCAAAGTTGCAAAAATAGGCTTATCTCACCGTTTCCAGCGCTTTTGTGCATCTTGGGCACATCTGTGATGAAAAATTTAAGATTTTAACCAAAGTTGCAAAAATAGGCTTATCTCACCGTTTCCAGAGCTTTTGGGCATCTTGGGCACATCTGTGATGAAAAATTGAAGATTTTAACCAAAGTTGCAAAAATAGGCTTATCTCACCGTTTCCAGCGCTTTTGCGCATCTTGGGCACATCTGTGATGAAAAATTGAAGATTTTAACCAAAGTTGCAAAAATAGGCTTATCTCACCGTTTCCAGCGCTTTTGGGCATCTTGGGCACATCTGTGATGAAAAATTGAAGATTTTAACCAAAGTTGCAAAAATAGGCTTATCTCACCGTTTCCAGCGCTTTTGTGCATCTTGGGCACATCTGTGATGAAAAATTGAAGATTTTAACCATTGTTGCAAAAAAAGGCTTATCTCCCCGTTTCCAGCACTTTTTGGCACTTAGAGCCAATCTGACAGTAGAAACCGTGCAGTTGCTACTTTTTCATTGGGGTTTCCAAAACTTAAAATCTTTTTTTTAAAGAGTTCCTTTAGAGTTGAAACCAAGATTTCAAATTATCCTTTTTCATTATTATAATCCACTGTATGCATTTTAAGTATCAAGGAAATTGAGTGAAGGCCTTTTGAGAAAACACGTTGATTAGTGACCCTATTTCATTATGGCAGTCAAACCACTGATTTTCAACTTTAGTCTATGAAACCTCCAAACCTTAAACATTGTTGCAAAATTAGGCTTATCTCACCGTTTCCAGCACTTTTGTGCACCTTGGGCATATCTTTGATGAAAAAATGAAGATTTTAACCAAAGTTGCAAAAATAGGCTTATCTCACCATTTCCAGCGCTTTTGCGCATCTTGGGCACATCTGTTTTGAAAAATTGAAGATTTTAACCAAAGTTGCAAAAATAGGCTTATCTCACCGTTTCCAGCGCTTTTGTGCATCTTGGGCACATCTGTGATGAAAAATTGAAGATTTTAACCAAAGTTGCAAAAATAGGCTTATCTCACCGTTTCCAGCGCTTTTGTGCATCTTGGACACATCTGTGATGAAAAATTGAAGATTTTAACCATTGTTGCAAAAATAGGCTTATCTCCCCGTTTCCAGCACTTTTTGGCACTTAGAGCGAATCTGACAGTAGAAACCGTGCAGTTGCTACTTTTTCATTGGGGCTTCCAAAACTTAAAATCTTTTTTTTAAAGAGTTCCTTTAGAGTTGAAACCAAGATTTCAAATTATCCTTTTTCATTATTATAATCCACTGTATGCATTTTAAGTATCAAGGAATTTGACTGAAGGCCTTTTGAGAAAACACGTTGATTAGTGACCCTATTTCATTATGGCAGTCAAACCACTGATTTTCAACTTTAGTCTATGAAACCTCCAAACCTTAAACATTGTTGCAAAATTAGGCTTATCTCACCGTTTCCAGCACTTTTGTGCACCTTGGGCATATCTGTGATGAAAAAATGAAGATTTTAACCATTGTTGCAAAAATAGGCTTATCTCCCCGTTTCCAGCACTTTTTGGCACTTAGAGCGAATCTGACAGTAGAAACCGTGCAGTTGCTACTTTTTCATTGGGGTTTCCAAAACTTAAAATCTATTTTTTAAAGAGTTCCTTTAGAGTTGAAACCAAGATTTCAAATTATCCTTTTTCATTATTATAATCCACTGTATGCATTTTAATTATCAAGGAAATTGAGTGAAGGCCTTTTGAGAAAACACGTTGATTAGTGACCCTATTTCATTATGGCAGTCAAACCACTGATTTTCAACTTTAGTCTATGAAACCTCCAAACCTTAAACATTGTTGCAAAATTAGGCTTATCTCACCGTTTCCAGCACTTTTGTGCACCTTGGGCATATCTTTGATGAAAAAATGAAGATTTTAACCAAAGTTGCAAAAATAGGCTTATCTCACCGTTTCCAGCGCTTTTGCGCATCTTGGGCACATCTGTTTTGAAAAATTGAAGATTTTAACCAAAGTTGCAAAAATAGGCTTATCTCACCGTTTCCAGCGCTTTTGTGCATCTTGGGCACATCTGTGATGAAAAATTGAAGATTTTAACCAAAGTTGCAAAAATAGGCTTATCTCACCGTTTCCAGCGCTTTTGTGCATCTTGGGCACATCTGTGATGAAAAATTGAAGATTTTAACCATTGTTGCAAAAATAGGGTTATCTCCCCGTTTCCAGCACTTTTTGGCACTTAGAGCGAATCTGACAGTAGAAACCGTGCAGTTGCTACTTTTTCATTGGGGTTTCCAAAACTTAAAATCTTTTTTTTAAAGAGTTCCTTTAGAGTTGAAACCAAGATTTCAAATTATCCTTTTTCATTATTATAATCCACTGTATGCATTTTAAGTATCAAGGAAATTGAGTGAAGGCCTTTTGAGAAAACACGTTGATTAGTGACCCTATTTCATTATGGCAGTCAAACCACTGATTTTCAACTTTAGTCTATGAAACCTCCAAACCTTAAACATTGTTGCAAAATTAGGCTTATCTCACCGTTTCCAGCACTTTTGTGCACCGTGGGCATATCTGTGATGAAAAAATGAAGATTTTAACCAAAGTTGCAAAAATAGGCTTATCTCACCGTTTCCAGCGCTTTTGTGCATCTTGGGCACATCTGTGATGAAAAATTGAAGATTTTAACCATTGTTGCAAAAATAGGCTTATCTCCCCGTTTCCAGCACTTTTTGGCACTTAGAGCGAATCTGACAGTAGAAACCGTGCAGTTGCTACTTTTTCATTGGGGTTTCCAAAACTTAAAATCTTTTTTTTAAAGAGTTCCTTTAGAGTTGAAACCAAGATTTCAAATTATCCTTTTTCATTATTATAATCCACTGTATGCATTTTAAGTATCAAGGAAATTGAGTGAAGGCCTTTTGAGAAAACACGTTGATTAGTGACCCTATTTCATTATGGCAGTCAAACCACTGATTTTCAACTTTAGTCTATGAAACCTCCAAACCTTAAACATTGTTGCAAAATTAGGCTTATCTCACCGTTTCCAGCACTTTTGTGCACCTTGGGCATATCTTTGATGAAAAAATGAAGATTTTAACCAAAGTTGCAAAAATAGGCTTATCTCACCGTTTCCAGCGCTTTTGCGCATCTTGGGCACATCTGTTTTGAAAAATTGAAGATTTTAACCAAAGTTGCAAAAATAGGCTTATCTCACCGTTTCCAGCGCTTTTGTGCATCTTGGGCACATCTGTGATGAAAAATTGAAGATTTTAACCAAAGTTGCAAAAATAGGCTTATCTCACCGTTTCCAGCGCTTTTGTGCATCTTGGACACATCTGTGATGAAAAATTGAAGATTTTAACCATTGTTGCAAAAATAGGCTTATCTCCCCGTTTCCAGCACTTTTTGGCACTTAGAGCGAATCTGACAGTAGAAACCGTGCAGTTGCTACTTTTTCATTGGGGCTTCCAAAACTTAAAATCTTTTTTTTAAAGAGTTCCTTTAGAGTTGAAACCAAGATTTCAAATTATCCTTTTTCATTATTATAATCCACTGTATGCATTTTAAGTATCAAGGAATTTGACTGAAGGCCTTTTGAGAAAACACGTTGATTAGTGACCCTATTTCATTATGGCAGTCAAACCACTGATTTTCAACTTTAGTCTATGAAACCTCCAAACCTTAAACATTGTTGCAAAATTAGGCTTATCTCACCGTTTCCAGCACTTTTGTGCACCTTGGGCATATCTGTGATGAAAAAATGAAGATTTTAACCAAAGTTGCAAAAATAGGCTTATCTCACCGTTTCCAGCGCTTTTGTGCATCTTGGGAACATCTGTGATGAAAAATTTAAGATTTTAACCAAAGTTGCAAAAATAGGCTTATCTCACCGTTTCCAGCGCTTTTGTGCATCTTGCGCACATCTGTGATGAAAAATTGAAGATTTTAACCAAAGTTGCAAAAATAGGCTTATCTCACCGTTTCCAGCGCTTTTGTGCATCTTGGACACATCTGTGATGAAAAATTGAAGATTTTAACCATTGTTGCAAAAATAGGCTTATCTCCCCGTTTCCAGCACTTTTTGGCACTTAGAGCGAATCTGACAGTAGAAACCGTGCAGTTGCTACTTTTTCATTGGGGTTTCCAAAACTTAAAATCTTTTTTTTAAAGAGTTTCTTTAGAGTTGAAACCAAGATTTCAAATTATCCTTTTTCATTATTATAATCCACTGTATGCATTTTAAGTATCAAGGAAATTGAGTGAAGGCCTTTTGAGAAAACACGTTGATTAGTGACCCTATTTCATTATGGCAGTCAAACCACTGATTTTCAACTTTAGTCTATGAAACCTCCAAACCTTAAACATTGTTGCAAAATTAGGCTTATCTCACCGTTTCCAGCACTTTTGTGCACCTTGGGCATATCTGTGATGAAAAAATGAAGATTTTAACCAAAGTTGCAAAAATAGGCTTATCTCACCGTTTCCAGCGCTTTTGTGCATCTTGGGCACATCTGTGATGAAAAATTGAAGATTTTAACCAAAGTTGCAAAAATAGGCTTATCTCACCGTTTCCAGCGCTTTTGTGCATCTTGGGCACATCTGTGATGAAAAATTGAAGATTTTAACCAAAGTTGCAAAAATAGGCTTATCTCACCGTTTCCAGCGCTTTTGTGCATCTTGGACACATCTGTGATGAAAAATTGAAGATTTTAACCATTGTTGCAAAAATAGGCTTATCTCCCCGTTTCCAGCACTTTTTGGCACTTAGAGCGAATCTGACAGTAGAAACCGTGCAGTTGCTACTTTTTCATTGGGGTTTCCAAAACTTAAAATCTTTTTTTTAAAGAGTTCCTTTAGAGTTGAAACCAAGATTTCAAATTATCCTTTTTCATTATTATAATCCACTGTATGCATTTTAAGTATCAAGGAATTTGACTGAAGGCCTTTTGAGAAAACACGTTGATTAGTGACCCTATTTCATTATGGCAGTCAAACCACTGATTTTCAACTTTAGTCTATGAAACCTCCAAACCTTAAACATTGTTGCAAAATTAGGCTTATCTCACCGTTTCCAGCACTTTTGTGCACCTTGGGCATATCTGTGATGAAAAAATGAAGATTTTAACCAAAGTTGCAAAAATAGGCTTATCTCACCGTTTCCAGCGCTTTTGGGCATCTTGGGCACATCTGTGATGAAAAATTTAAGATTTTAACCAAAGTTGCAAAAATAGGCTTATCTCACCGTTTCCAGCGCTTTTGTGCATCTTGGACACATATGTGATGAAAAATTGAAGATTTTAACCAAAGTTGCAAAAATAGGCTTATCTCCCCGTTTCCAGCACTTTTTGGCACTTAGAGCGAATCTGACAGTAGAAACCGTGCAGTTGCTACTTTTTCATTGGGGTTTCCAAAACTTAAAATCTTTTTTTTAAAGAGTTCCTTTAGAGTTGAAACCAAGATTTCAAATTATCCTTTTTCATTATTATAATCCACTGTATGCATTTTAAGTATCAAGGAAATTGAGTGAAGGCCTTTTGAGAAAACACGTTGATTAGTGACCCTATTTCATTATGGCAGTCAAACCACTGATTTTCAACTTTAGTCTATGAAACCTCCAAACCTTAAACATTGTTGCAAAATTAGGCTTATCTCAACGTTTCCAGCACTTTTGCGCACCTTGGGCATATCTGTGATGAAAAAATGAAGATTTTAACCAAAGTTGCAAAAATAGGCTTATCTCACCGTTTCCAGCGCTTTTGCGCATCTTGGGCACATCTGTTTTGAAAAATTGAAGATTTTAACCAAAGTTGCAAAAATAGGCTTATCTCACCGTTTCCAGAGCTTTTGCGCATCTTGGGCACATCTGTGATGAAAAATTGAAGATTTTAACCAAAGTTGCAAAAATAGGCTTATCTCACCGTTTCCAGCGCTTTTGTGCATCTTGGGCACATCTGTGATGAAAAATTGAAGATTTTAACCAAAGTTGCAAAAATAGGCTTATCTCACCGTTTCCAGAGCTTTTGCGCATCTTGGGCACATCTGTGATGAAAAATTGAAGATTTTAACCAAAGTTGCAAAAATAGGCTTATCTCACCGTTTCCAGCGCTTTTGTGCATCTTGGGCACATCTGTGATGAAAAATTGAAGATTTTAACCAAAGTTGCAAAAATAGGCTTATCTCACCGTTTCCAGCGCTTTTGTGCATCTTGGACACATCTGTGATGAAAAATTGAAGATTTTAACCATTGTTGCAAAAATAGGCTTATCTCCCCGTTTCCAGCACTTTTTGGCACTTAGAGCGAATCTGACAGTAGAAACCGTGCAGTTGCTACTTTTTCATTGGGGTTTCCAAAACTTAAAATCTTTTTTTTAAAGAGTTCCTTTAGAGTTGAAACCAAGATTTCAAATTATCCTTTTTCATTATTATAATCCACTGTATGCATTTTAAGTATCAAGGAATTTGACTGAAGGCCTTTTGAGGAAACACGTTGATTAGTGACCCTATTTCATTATGGCAGTCAAACCACTGATTTTCAACTTTAGTCTATGAAGCCTCCAAACCTTAAACATTGTTGCAAAATTAGGCTTATCTCACCGTTTCCAGCACTTTTGTTTACCTTGGGCATATCTGTGATGAAAAATTTAAGATTTTAACCAAAGTTGCAAAAATAGGCTTATCTCACCGTTTCCAGAGCTTTTGCGCATCTTGGGCACATCTGTGATGAAAAATTTAAGATTTTAACCAAAGTTGCAAAAATAGGCTTATCTCACCATTTCCAGCGCTTTTGTGCATCTTGGGCACATCTGTGATGAAAAATTGAAGATTTTAACCAAAGTTGCAAAAATAGGCTTATCTCACCGTTTCCAGCGCTTTTGTGCATCTTGGACACATCTGTGATGAAAAATTGAAGATTTTAACCATTGTTGCAAAAATAGGCTTATCTCCCCGTTTCCAGCACTTTTTGGCACTTAGAGCGAATCTGACAGTAGAAACCGTGCAGTTGCTACTTTTTCATTGGGGTTTCCAAAACTTAAAATCTTTTTTTTAAAGAGTTCCTTTAGAGTTGAAACCAAGATTTCAAATTATCCTTTTTCATTATTATAATCCACTGTATGCATTTTAAGTATCAAGGAATTTGACTGAAGGCCTTTTGAGAAAACACGTTGATTAGTGACCCTATTTCATTATGGCAGTCAAACCACTGATTTTCAACTTTAGTCTATGAAGCCTCCAAACCTTAAACATTGTTGCAAAATTAGGCTTATCTCACCGTTTCCAGCACTTTTGTGCACCTTGGGCATATCTGTGATGAAAAAATGAAGATTTTAACCAAAGTTGCAAAAATAGGCTTATCTCACCGTTTCCAGCGCTTTTGTGCATCTTGGGAACATCTGTGATGAAAAATTTAAGATTTTAACCAAAGTTGCAAAAATAGGCTTATCTCACCGTTTCCAGCGCTTTTGTGCATCTTGCGCACATCTGTGATGAAAAATTGAAGATTTTAACCAAAGTTGCAAAAATAGGCTTATCTCACCGTTTCCAGCGCTTTTGTGCATCTTGGACACATCTGTGATGAAAAATTGAAGATTTTAACCATTGTTGCAAAAATAGGCTTATCTCCCCGTTTCCAGCACTTTTTGGCACTTAGAGCGAATCTGACAGTAGAAACCGTGCAGTTGCTACTTTTTCATTGGGGTTTCCAAAACTTAAAATCTTTTTTTTAAAGAGTTTCTTTAGAGTTGAAACCAAGATTTCAAATTATCCTTTTTCATTATTATAATCCACTGTATGCATTTTAAGTATCAAGGAAATTGAGTGAAGGCCTTTTGAGAAAACACGTTGATTAGTGACCCTATTTCATTATGGCAGTCAAACCACTGATTTTCAACTTTAGTCTATGAAACCTCCAAACCTTAAACATTGTTGCAAAATTAGGCTTATCTCACCGTTTCCAGCACTTTTGTGCACCTTGGGCATATCTGTGATGAAAAATTGAAGATTTTAACCAAAGTTGCAAAAATAGGCTTATCTCACCGTTTCCAGCGCTTTTGTGCATCTTGGACACATCTGTGATGAAAAATTGAAGATTTTAACCAAAGTTGCAAAAATAGGCTTATCTCACCGTTTCCAGAGCTTTTGCGCATCTTGGGCACATCTGTGATGAAAAATTGAAGATTTTAACCAAAGTTGCAAAAATAGGCTTATCTCACCGTTTCCAGCGCTTTTGTGCATCTTGGGCACATCTGTGATGAAAAATTTAAGATTTTAACCAAAGTTGCAAAAATAGGCTTATCTCACCGTTTCCAGAGCTTTTGCGCATCTTGGGCACATCTGTGATGAAAAATTGAAGATTTTAACCAAAGTTGCAAAAATAGGCTTATCTCACCGTTTCCAGCGCTTTTGTGCATCTTGGGCACATCTGTGATGAAAAATTGAAGATTTTAACCAAAGTTGCAAAAATAGGCTTATCTCACCGTTTCCAGCGCTTTTGTGCATCTTGGACACATCTGTGATGAAAAATTGAAGATTTTAACCATTGTTGCAAAAATAGGCTTATCTCCCCGTTTCCAGCACTTTTTGGCACTTAGAGCGAATCTGACAGTAGAAACCGTGCAGTTGCTACTTTTTCATTGGGGTTTCCAAAACTTAAAATCTTTTTTTTAAAGAGTTCCTTTAGAGTTGAAACCAAGATTTCAAATTATCCTTTTTCATTATTATAATCCACTGTATGCATTTTAAGTATCAAGGAATTTGACTGAAGGCCTTTTGAGAAAACACGTTGATTAGTGACCCTATTTCATTATGGCAGTCAAACCACTGATTTTCAACTTTAGTCTATGAAGCCTCCAAACCTTAAACATTGTTGCAAAATTAGGCTTATCTCACCGTTTCCAGCACTTTTGTGCACCTTGGGCATATCTGTGATGAAAAAATGAAGATTTTAACCAAAGTTGCAAAAATAGGCTTATCTCACCGTTTCCAGCGCTTTTGTGCATCTTGGGCACATCTGTGATGAAAAATTTAAGATTTTAACCAAAGTTGCAAAAATAGGCTTATCTCACCGTTTCCAGAGCTTTTGCGCATCTTGGGCACATCTGTGATGAAAAATTGAAGATTTTAACCAAAGTTGCAAAAATAGGCTTATCTCACCGTTTCCAGCGCTTTTGTGCATCTTGGGCACATCTGTGATGAAAAATTGAAGATTTTAACCAAAGTTGCAAAAATAGGCTTATCTCACCGTTTCCAGCGCTTTTGTGCATCTTGGACACATCTGTGATGAAAAATTGAAGATTTTAACCATTGTTGCAAAAATAGGCTTATCTCCCCGTTTCCAGCACTTTTTGGCACTTAGAGCGAATCTGACAGTAGAAACCGTGCAGTTGCTACTTTTTCATTGGGGTTTCCAAAACTTAAAATCTTTTTTTTAAAGAGTTCCTTTAGAGTTGAAACCAAGATTTCAAATTATCCTTTTTCATTATTATAATCCACTGTATGCATTTTAAGTATCAAGGAATTTGACTGAAGGCCTTTTGAGAAAACACGTTGATTAGTGACCCTATTTCATTATGGCAGTCAAACCACTGATTTTCAACTTTAGTCTATGAAGCCTCCAAACCTTAAACATTGTTGCAAAATTAGGCTTATCTCACCGTTTCCAGCACTTTTGTGCACCTTGGGCATATCTGTGATGAAAAAATGAAGATTTTAACCAAAGTTGCAAAAATAGGCTTATCTCACCGTTTCCAGCGCTTTTGTGCATCTTGGGAACATCTGTGATGAAAAATTTAAGATTTTAACCAAAGTTGCAAAAATAGGCTTATCTCACCGTTTCCAGCGCTTTTGTGCATCTTGCGCACATCTGTGATGAAAAATTGAAGATTTTAACCAAAGTTGCAAAAATAGGCTTATCTCACCGTTTCCAGCGCTTTTGTGCATCTTGGACACATCTGTGATGAAAAATTGAAGATTTTAACCAAAGTTGCAAAAATAGGCTTATCTCACCGTTTCCAGCGCTTTTGTGCATCTTGGGCACATCTGTGATGAAAAATTTAAGATTTTAACCAAAGTTGCAAAAATAGGCTTATCTCACCGTTTCCAGAGCTTTTGCGCATCTTGGGCACATCTGTGATGAAAAATTGAAGATTTTAACCAAAGTTGCAAAAATAGGCTTATCTCACCGTTTCCAGCGCTTTTGTGCATCTTGGGCACATCTGTGATGAAAAATTGAAGATTTTAACCAAAGTTGCAAAAATAGGCTTATCTCACCGTTTCCAGCGCTTTTGTGCATCTTGGACACATCTGTGATGAAAAATTGAAGATTTTAACCATTGTTGCAAAAATAGGCTTATCTCCCCGTTTCCAGCACTTTTTGGCACTTAGAGCGAATCTGACAGTAGAAACCGTGCAGTTGCTACTTTTTCATTGGGGTTTCCAAAACTTAAAATCTTTTTTTTAAAGAGTTCCTTTAGAGTTGAAACCAAGATTTCAAATTATCCTTTTTCATTATTATAATCCACTGTATGCATTTTAAGTATCAAGGAATTTGACTGAAGGCCTTTTGAGAAAACACGTTGATTAGTGACCCTATTTCATTATGGCAGTCAAACCACTGATTTTCAACTTTAGTCTATGAAGCCTCCAAACCTTAAACATTGTTGCAAAATTAGGCTTATCTCACCGTTTCCAGCACTTTTGTGCACCTTGGGCATATCTGTGATGAAAAAATGAAGATTTTAACCAAAGTTGCAAAAATAGGCTTATCTCACCGTTTCCAGCGCTTTTGTGCATCTTGGGAACATCTGTGATGAAAAATTTAAGATTTTAACCAAAGTTGCAAAAATAGGCTTATCTCACCGTTTCCAGCGCTTTTGTGCATCTTGCGCACATCTGTGATGAAAAATTGAAGATTTTAACCAAAGTTGCAAAAATAGGCTTATCTCACCGTTTCCAGCGCTTTTGTGCATCTTGGACACATCTGTGATGAAAAATTGAAGATTTTAACCATTGTTGCAAAAATAGGCTTATCTCCCCGTTTCCAGCACTTTTTGGCACTTAGAGCGAATCTGACAGTAGAAACCGTGCAGTTGCTACTTTTTCATTGGGGTTTCCAAAACTTAAAATCTTTTTTTTAAAGAGTTTCTTTAGAGTTGAAACCAAGATTTCAAATTATCCTTTTTCATTATTATAATCCACTGTATGCATTTTAAGTATCAAGGAAATTGAGTGAAGGCCTTTTGAGAAAACACGTTGATTAGTGACCCTATTTCATTATGGCAGTCAAACCACTGATTTTCAACTTTAGTCTATGAAACCTCCAAACCTTAAACATTGTTGCAAAATTAGGCTTATCTCACCGTTTCCAGCACTTTTGTGCACCTTGGGCATATCTGTGATGAAAAAATGAAGATTTTAACCAAAGTTGCAAAAATAGGCTTATCTCACCGTTTCCAGCGCTTTTGTGCATCTTGGGCACATCTGTGATGAAAAATTGAAGATTTTAACCAAAGTTGCAAAAATAGGCTTATCTCACCGTTTCCAGCGCTTTTGTGCATCTTGGGCACATCTGTGATGAAAAATTGAAGATTTTAACCAAAGTTGCAAAAATAGGCTTATCTCACCGTTTCCAGCGCTTTTGTGCATCTTGGACACATCTGTGATGAAAAATTGAAGATTTTAACCATTGTTGCAAAAATAGGCTTATCTCCCCGTTTCCAGCACTTTTTGGCACTTAGAGCGAATCTGACAGTAGAAACCGTGCAGTTGCTACTTTTTCATTGGGGTTTCCAAAACTTAAAATCTTTTTTTTAAAGAGTTCCTTTAGAGTTGAAACCAAGATTTCAAATTATCCTTTTTCATTATTATAATCCACTGTATGCATTTTAAGTATCAAGGAATTTGACTGAAGGCCTTTTGAGAAAACACGTTGATTAGTGACCCTATTTCATTATGGCAGTCAAACCACTGATTTTCAACTTTAGTCTATGAAACCTCCAAACCTTAAACATTGTTGCAAAATTAGGCTTATCTCACCGTTTCCAGCACTTTTGTGCACCTTGGGCATATCTGTGATGAAAAAATGAAGATTTTAACCAAAGTTGCAAAAATAGGCTTATCTCACCGTTTCCAGCGCTTTTGGGCATCTTGGGCACATCTGTGATGAAAAATTTAAGATTTTAACCAAAGTTGCAAAAATAGGCTTATCTCACCGTTTCCAGCGCTTTTGTGCATCTTGGACACATATGTGATGAAAAATTGAAGATTTTAACCAAAGTTGCAAAAATAGGCTTATCTCCCCGTTTCCAGCACTTTTTGGCACTTAGAGCGAATCTGACAGTAGAAACCGTGCAGTTGCTACTTTTTCATTGGGGTTTCCAAAACTTAAAATCTTTTTTTTAAAGAGTTCCTTTAGAGTTGAAACCAAGATTTCAAATTATCCTTTTTCATTATTATAATCCACTGTATGCATTTTAAGTATCAAGGAAATTGAGTGAAGGCCTTTTGAGAAAACACGTTGATTAGTGACCCTATTTCATTATGGCAGTCAAACCACTGATTTTCAACTTTAGTCTATGAAACCTCCAAACCTTAAACATTGTTGCAAAATTAGGCTTATCTCAACGTTTCCAGCACTTTTGCGCACCTTGGGCATATCTGTGATGAAAAAATGAAGATTTTAACCAAAGTTGCAAAAATAGGCTTATCTCACCGTTTCCAGCGCTTTTGCGCATCTTGGGCACATCTGTTTTGAAAAATTGAAGATTTTAACCAAAGTTGCAAAAATAGGCTTATCTCACCGTTTCCAGAGCTTTTGCGCATCTTGGGCACATCTGTGATGAAAAATTGAAGATTTTAACCAAAGTTGCAAAAATAGGCTTATCTCACCGTTTCCAGCGCTTTTGTGCATCTTGGGCACATCTGTGATGAAAAATTGAAGATTTTAACCAAAGTTGCAAAAATAGGCTTATCTCACCGTTTCCAGCGCTTTTGTGCATCTTGGACACATCTGTGATGAAAAATTGAAGATTTTAACCAAAGTTGCAAAAATAGGCTTATCTCACCGTTTCCAGAGCTTTTGCGCATCTTGGGCACATCTGTGATGAAAAATTGAAGATTTTAACCAAAGTTGCAAAAATAGGCTTATCTCACCGTTTCCAGCGCTTTTGTGCATCTTGGGCACATCTGTGATGAAAAATTTAAGATTTTAACCAAAGTTGCAAAAATAGGCTTATCTCACCGTTTCCAGAGCTTTTGCGCATCTTGGGCACATCTGTGATGAAAAATTGAAGATTTTAACCAAAGTTGCAAAAATAGGCTTATCTCACCGTTTCCAGCGCTTTTGTGCATCTTGGGCACATCTGTGATGAAAAATTGAAGATTTTAACCAAAGTTGCAAAAATAGGCTTATCTCACCGTTTCCAGCGCTTTTGTGCATCTTGGACACATCTGTGATGAAAAATTGAAGATTTTAACCATTGTTGCAAAAATAGGCTTATCTCCCCGTTTCCAGCACTTTTTGGCACTTAGAGCGAATCTGACAGTAGAAACCGTGCAGTTGCTACTTTTTCATTGGGGTTTCCAAAACTTAAAATCTTTTTTTTAAAGAGTTCCTTTAGAGTTGAAACCAAGATTTCAAATTATCCTTTTTCATTATTATAATCCACTGTATGCATTTTAAGTATCAAGGAATTTGACTGAAGGCCTTTTGAGAAAACACGTTGATTAGTGACCCTATTTCATTATGGCAGTCAAACCACTGATTTTCAACTTTAGTCTATGAAGCCTCCAAACCTTAAACATTGTTGCAAAATTAGGCTTATCTCACCGTTTCCAGCACTTTTGTGCACCTTGGGCATATCTGTGATGAAAAAATGAAGATTTTAACCAAAGTTGCAAAAATAGGCTTATCTCACCGTTTCCAGCGCTTTTGTGCATCTTGGGAACATCTGTGATGAAAAATTTAAGATTTTAACCAAAGTTGCAAAAATAGGCTTATCTCACCGTTTCCAGCGCTTTTGTGCATCTTGCGCACATCTGTGATGAAAAATTGAAGATTTTAACCAAAGTTGCAAAAATAGGCTTATCTCACCGTTTCCAGCGCTTTTGTGCATCTTGGACACATCTGTGATGAAAAATTGAAGATTTTAACCAAAGTTGCAAAAATAGGCTTATCTCACCGTTTCCAGCGCTTTTGTGCATCTTGGGCACATCTGTGATGAAAAATTTAAGATTTTAACCAAAGTTGCAAAAATAGGCTTATCTCACCGTTTCCAGAGCTTTTGCGCATCTTGGGCACATCTGTGATGAAAAATTGAAGATTTTAACCAAAGTTGCAAAAATAGGCTTATCTCACCGTTTCCAGCGCTTTTGTGCATCTTGGGCACATCTGTGATGAAAAATTGAAGATTTTAACCAAAGTTGCAAAAATAGGCTTATCTCACCGTTTCCAGCGCTTTTGTGCATCTTGGACACATCTGTGATGAAAAATTGAAGATTTTAACCATTGTTGCAAAAATAGGCTTATCTCCCCGTTTCCAGCACTTTTTGGCACTTAGAGCGAATCTGACAGTAGAAACCGTGCAGTTGCTACTTTTTCATTGGGGTTTCCAAAACTTAAAATCTTTTTTTTAAAGAGTTCCTTTAGAGTTGAAACCAAGATTTCAAATTATCCTTTTTCATTATTATAATCCACTGTATGCATTTTAAGTATCAAGGAATTTGACTGAAGGCCTTTTGAGAAAACACGTTGATTAGTGACCCTATTTCATTATGGCAGTCAAACCACTGATTTTCAACTTTAGTCTATGAAGCCTCCAAACCTTAAACATTGTTGCAAAATTAGGCTTATCTCACCGTTTCCAGCACTTTTGTGCACCTTGGGCATATCTGTGATGAAAAAATGAAGATTTTAACCAAAGTTGCAAAAATAGGCTTATCTCACCGTTTCCAGCGCTTTTGTGCATCTTGGGCACATCTGTGATGAAAAATTGAAGATTTTAACCAAAGTTGCAAAAATAGGCTTATCTCACCGTTTCCAGCGCTTTTGTGCATCTTGGACACATCTGTGATGAAAAATTGAAGATTTTAACCATTGTTGCAAAAATAGGCTTATCTCCCCGTTTCCAGCACTTTTTGGCACTTAGAGCGAATCTGACAGTAGAAACCGTGCAGTTGCTACTTTTTCATTGGGGTTTCCAAAACTTAAAATCTTTTTTTTAAAGAGTTCCTTTAGAGTTGAAACCAAGATTTCAAATTATCCTTTTTCATTATTATAATCCACTGTATGCATTTTAAGTATCAAGGAATTTGACTGAAGGCCTTTTGAGAAAACACGTTGATTAGTGACCCTATTTCATTATGGCAGTCAAACCACTGATTTTCAACTTTAGTCTATGAAACCTCCAAACCTTAAACATTGTTGCAAAATTAGGCTTATCTCACCGTTTCCAGCACTTTTGTGCACCTTGGGCATATCTGTGATGAAAAAATGAAGATTTTAACCAAAGTTGCAAAAATAGGCTTATCTCACCGTTTCCAGCGCTTTTGGGCATCTTGGGCACATCTGTGATGAAAAATTTAAGATTTTAACCAAAGTTGCAAAAATAGGCTTATCTCACCGTTTCCAGCGCTTTTGTGCATCTTGGACACATATGTGATGAAAAATTGAAGATTTTAACCAAAGTTGCAAAAATAGGCTTATCTCCCCGTTTCCAGCACTTTTTGGCACTTAGAGCGAATCTGACAGTAGAAACCGTGCAGTTGCTACTTTTTCATTGGGGTTTCCAAAACTTAAAATCTTTTTTTTAAAGAGTTCCTTTAGAGTTGAAACCAAGATTTCAAATTATCCTTTTTCATTATTATAATCCACTGTATGCATTTTAAGTATCAAGGAAATTGAGTGAAGGCCTTTTGAGAAAACACGTTGATTAGTGACCCTATTTCATTATGGCAGTCAAACCACTGATTTTCAACTTTAGTCTATGAAACCTCCAAACCTTAAACATTGTTGCAAAATTAGGCTTATCTCAACGTTTCCAGCACTTTTGCGCACCTTGGGCATATCTGTGATGAAAAAATGAAGATTTTAACCAAAGTTGCAAAAATAGGCTTATCTCACCGTTTCCAGCGCTTTTGCGCATCTTGGGCACATCTGTTTTGAAAAATTGAAGATTTTAACCAAAGTTGCAAAAATAGGCTTATCTCACCGTTTCCAGAGCTTTTGCGCATCTTGGGCACATCTGTGATGAAAAATTGAAGATTTTAACCAAAGTTGCAAAAATAGGCTTATCTCACCGTTTCCAGCGCTTTTGTGCATCTTGGGCACATCTGTGATGAAAAATTGAAGATTTTAACCAAAGTTGCAAAAATAGGCTTATCTCACCGTTTCCAGCGCTTTTGTGCATCTTGGACACATCTGTGATGAAAAATTGAAGATTTTAACCAAAGTTGCAAAAATAGGCTTATCTCACCGTTTCCAGAGCTTTTGCGCATCTTGGGCACATCTGTGATGAAAAATTGAAGATTTTAACCAAAGTTGCAAAAATAGGCTTATCTCACCGTTTCCAGCGCTTTTGTGCATCTTGGGCACATCTGTGATGAAAAATTTAAGATTTTAACCAAAGTTGCAAAAATAGGCTTATCTCACCGTTTCCAGAGCTTTTGCGCATCTTGGGCACATCTGTGATGAAAAATTGAAGATTTTAACCAAAGTTGCAAAAATAGGCTTATCTCACCGTTTCCAGCGCTTTTGTGCATCTTGGGCACATCTGTGATGAAAAATTGAAGATTTTAACCAAAGTTGCAAAAATAGGCTTATCTCACCGTTTCCAGCGCTTTTGTGCATCTTGGACACATCTGTGATGAAAAATTGAAGATTTTAACCATTGTTGCAAAAATAGGCTTATCTCCCCGTTTCCAGCACTTTTTGGCACTTAGAGCGAATCTGACAGTAGAAACCGTGCAGTTGCTACTTTTTCATTGGGGTTTCCAAAACTTAAAATCTTTTTTTTAAAGAGTTCCTTTAGAGTTGAAACCAAGATTTCAAATTATCCTTTTTCATTATTATAATCCACTGTATGCATTTTAAGTATCAAGGAATTTGACTGAAGGCCTTTTGAGAAAACACGTTGATTAGTGACCCTATTTCATTATGGCAGTCAAACCACTGATTTTCAACTTTAGTCTATGAAGCCTCCAAACCTTAAACATTGTTGCAAAATTAGGCTTATCTCACCGTTTCCAGCACTTTTGTGCACCTTGGGCATATCTGTGATGAAAAAATGAAGATTTTAACCAAAGTTGCAAAAATAGGCTTATCTCACCGTTTCCAGCGCTTTTGTGCATCTTGGGAACATCTGTGATGAAAAATTTAAGATTTTAACCAAAGTTGCAAAAATAGGCTTATCTCACCGTTTCCAGCGCTTTTGTGCATCTTGCGCACATCTGTGATGAAAAATTGAAGATTTTAACCAAAGTTGCAAAAATAGGCTTATCTCACCGTTTCCAGCGCTTTTGTGCATCTTGGACACATCTGTGATGAAAAATTGAAGATTTTAACCAAAGTTGCAAAAATAGGCTTATCTCACCGTTTCCAGCGCTTTTGTGCATCTTGGGCACATCTGTGATGAAAAATTTAAGATTTTAACCAAAGTTGCAAAAATAGGCTTATCTCACCGTTTCCAGAGCTTTTGCGCATCTTGGGCACATCTGTGATGAAAAATTGAAGATTTTAACCAAAGTTGCAAAAATAGGCTTATCTCACCGTTTCCAGCGCTTTTGTGCATCTTGGGCACATCTGTGATGAAAAATTGAAGATTTTAACCAAAGTTGCAAAAATAGGCTTATCTCACCGTTTCCAGCGCTTTTGTGCATCTTGGACACATCTGTGATGAAAAATTGAAGATTTTAACCATTGTTGCAAAAATAGGCTTATCTCCCCGTTTCCAGCACTTTTTGGCACTTAGAGCGAATCTGACAGTAGAAACCGTGCAGTTGCTACTTTTTCATTGGGGTTTCCAAAACTTAAAATCTTTTTTTTAAAGAGTTCCTTTAGAGTTGAAACCAAGATTTCAAATTATCCTTTTTCATTATTATAATCCACTGTATGCATTTTAAGTATCAAGGAATTTGACTGAAGGCCTTTTGAGAAAACACGTTGATTAGTGACCCTATTTCATTATGGCAGTCAAACCACTGATTTTCAACTTTAGTCTATGAAGCCTCCAAACCTTAAACATTGTTGCAAAATTAGGCTTATCTCACCGTTTCCAGCACTTTTGTGCACCTTGGGCATATCTGTGATGAAAAAATGAAGATTTTAACCAAAGTTGCAAAAATAGGCTTATCTCACCGTTTCCAGCGCTTTTGTGCATCTTGGGAACATCTGTGATGAAAAATTTAAGATTTTAACCAAAGTTGCAAAAATAGGCTTATCTCACCGTTTCCAGCGCTTTTGTGCATCTTGCGCACATCTGTGATGAAAAATTGAAGATTTTAACCAAAGTTGCAAAAATAGGCTTATCTCACCGTTTCCAGCGCTTTTGTGCATCTTGGACACATCTGTGATGAAAAATTGAAGATTTTAACCATTGTTGCAAAAATAGGCTTATCTCCCCGTTTCCAGCACTTTTTGGCACTTAGAGCGAATCTGACAGTAGAAACCGTGCAGTTGCTACTTTTTCATTGGGGTTTCCAAAACTTAAAATCTTTTTTTTAAAGAGTTTCTTTAGAGTTGAAACCAAGATTTCAAATTATCCTTTTTCATTATTATAATCCACTGTATGCATTTTAAGTATCAAGGAAATTGAGTGAAGGCCTTTTGAGAAAACACGTTGATTAGTGACCCTATTTCATTATGGCAGTCAAACCACTGATTTTCAACTTTAGTCTATGAAACCTCCAAACCTTAAACATTGTTGCAAAATTAGGCTTATCTCACCGTTTCCAGCACTTTTGTGCACCTTGGGCATATCTGTGATGAAAAAATGAAGATTTTAACCAAAGTTGCAAAAATAGGCTTATCTCACCGTTTCCAGCGCTTTTGTGCATCTTGGGCACATCTGTGATGAAAAATTGAAGATTTTAACCAAAGTTGCAAAAATAGGCTTATCTCACCGTTTCCAGCGCTTTTGTGCATCTTGGGCACATCTGTGATGAAAAATTGAAGATTTTAACCAAAGTTGCAAAAATAGGCTTATCTCACCGTTTCCAGCGCTTTTGTGCATCTTGGACACATCTGTGATGAAAAATTGAAGATTTTAACCATTGTTGCAAAAATAGGCTTATCTCCCCGTTTCCAGCACTTTTTGGCACTTAGAGCGAATCTGACAGTAGAAACCGTGCAGTTGCTACTTTTTCATTGGGGTTTCCAAAACTTAAAATCTTTTTTTTAAAGAGTTCCTTTAGAGTTGAAACCAAGATTTCAAATTATCCTTTTTCATTATTATAATCCACTGTATGCATTTTAAGTATCAAGGAATTTGACTGAAGGCCTTTTGAGAAAACACGTTGATTAGTGACCCTATTTCATTATGGCAGTCAAACCACTGATTTTCAACTTTAGTCTATGAAACCTCCAAACCTTAAACATTGTTGCAAAATTAGGCTTATCTCACCGTTTCCAGCACTTTTGTGCACCTTGGGCATATCTGTGATGAAAAAATGAAGATTTTAACCAAAGTTGCAAAAATAGGCTTATCTCACCGTTTCCAGCGCTTTTGGGCATCTTGGGCACATCTGTGATGAAAAATTTAAGATTTTAACCAAAGTTGCAAAAATAGGCTTATCTCACCGTTTCCAGCGCTTTTGTGCATCTTGGACACATATGTGATGAAAAATTGAAGATTTTAACCAAAGTTGCAAAAATAGGCTTATCTCCCCGTTTCCAGCACTTTTTGGCACTTAGAGCGAATCTGACAGTAGAAACCGTGCAGTTGCTACTTTTTCATTGGGGTTTCCAAAACTTAAAATCTTTTTTTTAAAGAGTTCCTTTAGAGTTGAAACCAAGATTTCAAATTATCCTTTTTCATTATTATAATCCACTGTATGCATTTTAAGTATCAAGGAAATTGAGTGAAGGCCTTTTGAGAAAACACGTTGATTAGTGACCCTATTTCATTATGGCAGTCAAACCACTGATTTTCAACTTTAGTCTATGAAACCTCCAAACCTTAAACATTGTTGCAAAATTAGGCTTATCTCAACGTTTCCAGCACTTTTGCGCACCTTGGGCATATCTGTGATGAAAAAATGAAGATTTTAACCAAAGTTGCAAAAATAGGCTTATCTCACCGTTTCCAGCGCTTTTGCGCATCTTGGGCACATCTGTTTTGAAAAATTGAAGATTTTAACCAAAGTTGCAAAAATAGGCTTATCTCACCGTTTCCAGAGCTTTTGCGCATCTTGGGCACATCTGTGATGAAAAATTGAAGATTTTAACCAAAGTTGCAAAAATAGGCTTATCTCACCGTTTCCAGCGCTTTTGTGCATCTTGGGCACATCTGTGATGAAAAATTGAAGATTTTAACCAAAGTTGCAAAAATAGGCTTATCTCACCGTTTCCAGCGCTTTTGTGCATCTTGGACACATCTGTGATGAAAAATTGAAGATTTTAACCAAAGTTGCAAAAATAGGCTTATCTCACCGTTTCCAGAGCTTTTGCGCATCTTGGGCACATCTGTGATGAAAAATTGAAGATTTTAACCAAAGTTGCAAAAATAGGCTTATCTCACCGTTTCCAGCGCTTTTGTGCATCTTGGGCACATCTGTGATGAAAAATTTAAGATTTTAACCAAAGTTGCAAAAATAGGCTTATCTCACCGTTTCCAGAGCTTTTGCGCATCTTGGGCACATCTGTGATGAAAAATTGAAGATTTTAACCAAAGTTGCAAAAATAGGCTTATCTCACCGTTTCCAGCGCTTTTGTGCATCTTGGGCACATCTGTGATGAAAAATTGAAGATTTTAACCAAAGTTGCAAAAATAGGCTTATCTCACCGTTTCCAGCGCTTTTGTGCATCTTGGACACATCTGTGATGAAAAATTGAAGATTTTAACCATTGTTGCAAAAATAGGCTTATCTCCCCGTTTCCAGCACTTTTTGGCACTTAGAGCGAATCTGACAGTAGAAACCGTGCAGTTGCTACTTTTTCATTGGGGTTTCCAAAACTTAAAATCTTTTTTTTAAAGAGTTCCTTTAGAGTTGAAACCAAGATTTCAAATTATCCTTTTTCATTATTATAATCCACTGTATGCATTTTAAGTATCAAGGAATTTGACTGAAGGCCTTTTGAGGAAACACGTTGATTAGTGACCCTATTTCATTATGGCAGTCAAACCACTGATTTTCAACTTTAGTCTATGAAGCCTCCAAACCTTAAACATTGTTGCAAAATTAGGCTTATCTCACCGTTTCCAGCACTTTTGTTTACCTTGGGCATATCTGTGATGAAAAATTTAAGATTTTAACCAAAGTTGCAAAAATAGGCTTATCTCACCGTTTCCAGAGCTTTTGCGCATCTTGGGCACATCTGTGATGAAAAATTTAAGATTTTAACCAAAGTTGCAAAAATAGGCTTATCTCACCATTTCCAGCGCTTTTGTGCATCTTGGGCACATCTGTGATGAAAAATTGAAGATTTTAACCAAAGTTGCAAAAATAGGCTTATCTCACCGTTTCCAGCGCTTTTGTGCATCTTGGACACATCTGTGATGAAAAATTGAAGATTTTAACCATTGTTGCAAAAATAGGCTTATCTCCCCGTTTCCAGCACTTTTTGGCACTTAGAGCGAATCTGACAGTAGAAACCGTGCAGTTGCTACTTTTTCATTGGGGTTTCCAAAACTTAAAATCTTTTTTTTAAAGAGTTCCTTTAGAGTTGAAACCAAGATTTCAAATTATCCTTTTTCATTATTATAATCCACTGTATGCATTTTAAGTATCAAGGAATTTGACTGAAGGCCTTTTGAGAAAACACGTTGATTAGTGACCCTATTTCATTATGGCAGTCAAACCACTGATTTTCAACTTTAGTCTATGAAACCTCCAAACCTTAAACATTGTTGCAAAATTAGGCTTATCTCACCGTTTCCAGCACTTTTGTGCACCTTGGGCATATCTGTGATGAAAAAATGAAGATTTTAACCAAAGTTGCAAAAATAGGCTTATCTCACCGTTTCCAGCGCTTTTGGGCATCTTGGGCACATCTGTGATGAAAAATTTAAGATTTTAACCAAAGTTGCAAAAATAGGCTTATCTCACCGTTTCCAGCGCTTTTGTGCATCTTGGACACATATGTGATGAAAAATTGAAGATTTTAACCAAAGTTGCAAAAATAGGCTTATCTCCCCGTTTCCAGCACTTTTTGGCACTTAGAGCGAATCTGACAGTAGAAACCGTGCAGTTGCTACTTTTTCATTGGGGTTTCCAAAACTTAAAATCTTTTTTTTAAAGAGTTCCTTTAGAGTTGAAACCAAGATTTCAAATTATCCTTTTTCATTATTATAATCCACTGTATGCATTTTAAGTATCAAGGAAATTGAGTGAAGGCCTTTTGAGAAAACACGTTGATTAGTGACCCTATTTCATTATGGCAGTCAAACCACTGATTTTCAACTTTAGTCTATGAAACCTCCAAACCTTAAACATTGTTGCAAAATTAGGCTTATCTCAACGTTTCCAGCACTTTTGCGCACCTTGGGCATATCTGTGATGAAAAAATGAAGATTTTAACCAAAGTTGCAAAAATAGGCTTATCTCACCGTTTCCAGCGCTTTTGCGCATCTTGGGCACATCTGTTTTGAAAAATTGAAGATTTTAACCAAAGTTGCAAAAATAGGCTTATCTCACCGTTTCCAGAGCTTTTGCGCATCTTGGGCACATCTGTGATGAAAAATTGAAGATTTTAACCAAAGTTGCAAAAATAGGCTTATCTCACCGTTTCCAGCGCTTTTGTGCATCTTGGGCACATCTGTGATGAAAAATTGAAGATTTTAACCAAAGTTGCAAAAATAGGCTTATCTCACCGTTTCCAGCGCTTTTGTGCATCTTGGACACATCTGTGATGAAAAATTGAAGATTTTAACCAAAGTTGCAAAAATAGGCTTATCTCACCGTTTCCAGAGCTTTTGCGCATCTTGGGCACATCTGTGATGAAAAATTGAAGATTTTAACCAAAGTTGCAAAAATAGGCTTATCTCACCGTTTCCAGCGCTTTTGTGCATCTTGGGCACATCTGTGATGAAAAATTTAAGATTTTAACCAAAGTTGCAAAAATAGGCTTATCTCACCGTTTCCAGAGCTTTTGCGCATCTTGGGCACATCTGTGATGAAAAATTGAAGATTTTAACCAAAGTTGCAAAAATAGGCTTATCTCACCGTTTCCAGCGCTTTTGTGCATCTTGGGCACATCTGTGATGAAAAATTGAAGATTTTAACCAAAGTTGCAAAAATAGGCTTATCTCACCGTTTCCAGCGCTTTTGTGCATCTTGGACACATCTGTGATGAAAAATTGAAGATTTTAACCATTGTTGCAAAAATAGGCTTATCTCCCCGTTTCCAGCACTTTTTGGCACTTAGAGCGAATCTGACAGTAGAAACCGTGCAGTTGCTACTTTTTCATTGGGGTTTCCAAAACTTAAAATCTTTTTTTTAAAGAGTTCCTTTAGAGTTGAAACCAAGATTTCAAATTATCCTTTTTCATTATTATAATCCACTGTATGCATTTTAAGTATCAAGGAATTTGACTGAAGGCCTTTTGAGAAAACACGTTGATTAGTGACCCTATTTCATTATGGCAGTCAAACCACTGATTTTCAACTTTAGTCTATGAAGCCTCCAAACCTTAAACATTGTTGCAAAATTAGGCTTATCTCACCGTTTCCAGCACTTTTGTGCACCTTGGGCATATCTGTGATGAAAAAATGAAGATTTTAACCAAAGTTGCAAAAATAGGCTTATCTCACCGTTTCCAGCGCTTTTGTGCATCTTGGGAACATCTGTGATGAAAAATTTAAGATTTTAACCAAAGTTGCAAAAATAGGCTTATCTCACCGTTTCCAGCGCTTTTGTGCATCTTGCGCACATCTGTGATGAAAAATTGAAGATTTTAACCAAAGTTGCAAAAATAGGCTTATCTCACCGTTTCCAGCGCTTTTGTGCATCTTGGACACATCTGTGATGAAAAATTGAAGATTTTAACCATTGTTGCAAAAATAGGCTTATCTCCCCGTTTCCAGCACTTTTTGGCACTTAGAGCGAATCTGACAGTAGAAACCGTGCAGTTGCTACTTTTTCATTGGGGTTTCCAAAACTTAAAATCTTTTTTTTAAAGAGTTTCTTTAGAGTTGAAACCAAGATTTCAAATTATCCTTTTTCATTATTATAATCCACTGTATGCATTTTAAGTATCAAGGAAATTGAGTGAAGGCCTTTTGAGAAAACACGTTGATTAGTGACCCTATTTCATTATGGCAGTCAAACCACTGATTTTCAACTTTAGTCTATGAAACCTCCAAACCTTAAACATTGTTGCAAAATTAGGCTTATCTCACCGTTTCCAGCACTTTTGTGCACCTTGGGCATATCTGTGATGAAAAAATGAAGATTTTAACCAAAGTTGCAAAAATAGGCTTATCTCACCGTTTCCAGCGCTTTTGTGCATCTTGGGCACATCTGTGATGAAAAATTGAAGATTTTAACCAAAGTTGCAAAAATAGGCTTATCTCACCGTTTCCAGCGCTTTTGTGCATCTTGGGCACATCTGTGATGAAAAATTGAAGATTTTAACCAAAGTTGCAAAAATAGGCTTATCTCACCGTTTCCAGCGCTTTTGTGCATCTTGGACACATCTGTGATGAAAAATTGAAGATTTTAACCATTGTTGCAAAAATAGGCTTATCTCCCCGTTTCCAGCACTTTTTGGCACTTAGAGCGAATCTGACAGTAGAAACCGTGCAGTTGCTACTTTTTCATTGGGGTTTCCAAAACTTAAAATCTTTTTTTTAAAGAGTTCCTTTAGAGTTGAAACCAAGATTTCAAATTATCCTTTTTCATTATTATAATCCACTGTATGCATTTTAAGTATCAAGGAATTTGACTGAAGGCCTTTTGAGAAAACACGTTGATTAGTGACCCTATTTCATTATGGCAGTCAAACCACTGATTTTCAACTTTAGTCTATGAAACCTCCAAACCTTAAACATTGTTGCAAAATTAGGCTTATCTCACCGTTTCCAGCACTTTTGTGCACCTTGGGCATATCTGTGATGAAAAAATGAAGATTTTAACAAAAGTTGCAAAAATAGGCTTATCTCACCGTTTCCAGCGCTTTTGCGCATCTTGGGCACATCTGTTTTGAAAAATTGAAGATTTTAACCAAAGTTGCAAAAATAGGCTTATCTCACCGTTTCCAGCGCTTTTGTGCATCTTGGACACATCTGTGATGAAAAATTGAAGATTTTAACCATTGTTGCAAAAATAGGCTTATCTCCCCGTTTCCAGCACTTTTTGGCACTTAGAGCGAATCTGACAGTAGAAACCGTGCAGTTGCTACTTTTTCATTGGGGTTTCCAAAACTTAAAATCTTTTTTTTAAAGAGTTCCTTTAGAGTTGAAACCAAGATTTCAAATTATCCTTTTTCATTATTATAATCCACTGTATGCATTTTAAGTATCAAGGAATTTGACTGAAGGCCTTTTGAGAAAACACGTTGATTAGTGACCCTATTTCATTATGGCAGTCAAACCACTGATTTTCAACTTTAGTCTATGAAACCTCCAAACCTTAAACATTGTTGCAAAATTAGGCTTATCTCACCGTTTCCAGCACTTTTGTGCACCTTGGGCATATCTGTGATGAAAAAATGAAGATTTTAACCAAAGTTGCAAAAATAGGCTTATCTCACCGTTTCCAGCGCTTTTGGGCATCTTGGGCACATCTGTGATGAAAAATTTAAGATTTTAACCAAAGTTGCAAAAATAGGCTTATCTCACCGTTTCCAGCGCTTTTGTGCATCTTGGACACATATGTGATGAAAAATTGAAGATTTTAACCAAAGTTGCAAAAATAGGCTTATCTCCCCGTTTCCAGCACTTTTTGGCACTTAGAGCGAATCTGACAGTAGAAACCGTGCAGTTGCTACTTTTTCATTGGGGTTTCCAAAACTTAAAATCTTTTTTTTAAAGAGTTCCTTTAGAGTTGAAACCAAGATTTCAAATTATCCTTTTTCATTATTATAATCCACTGTATGCATTTTAAGTATCAAGGAATTTGACTGAAGGCCTTTTGAGGAAACACGTTGATTAGTGACCCTATTTCATTATGGCAGTCAAACCACTGATTTTCAACTTTAGTCTATGAAGCCTCCAAACCTTAAACATTGTTGCAAAATTAGGCTTATCTCACCGTTTCCAGCACTTTTGTTTACCTTGGGCATATCTGTGATGAAAAATTTAAGATTTTAACCAAAGTTGCAAAAATAGGCTTATCTCACCGTTTCCAGAGCTTTTGCGCATCTTGGGCACATCTGTGATGAAAAATTTAAGATTTTAACCAAAGTTGCAAAAATAGGCTTATCTCACCATTTCCAGCGCTTTTGTGCATCTTGGGCACATCTGTGATGAAAAATTGAAGATTTTAACCAAAGTTGCAAAAATAGGCTTATCTCACCGTTTCCAGCGCTTTTGTGCATCTTGGACACATCTGTGATGAAAAATTGAAGATTTTAACCATTGTTGCAAAAATAGGCTTATCTCCCCGTTTCCAGCACTTTTTGGCACTTAGAGCGAATCTGACAGTAGAAACCGTGCAGTTGCTACTTTTTCATTGGGGTTTCCAAAACTTAAAATCTTTTTTTTAAAGAGTTCCTTTAGAGTTGAAACCAAGATTTCAAATTATCCTTTTTCATTATTATAATCCACTGTATGCATTTTAAGTATCAAGGAATTTGACTGAAGGCCTTTTGAGAAAACACGTTGATTAGTGACCCTATTTCATTATGGCAGTCAAACCACTGATTTTCAACTTTAGTCTATGAAGCCTCCAAACCTTAAACATTGTTGCAAAATTAGGCTTATCTCACCGTTTCCAGCACTTTTGTGCACCTTGGGCATATCTGTGATGAAAAAATGAAGATTTTAACCAAAGTTGCAAAAATAGGCTTATCTCACCGTTTCCAGCGCTTTTGTGCATCTTGGGAACATCTGTGATGAAAAATTTAAGATTTTAACCAAAGTTGCAAAAATAGGCTTATCTCACCGTTTCCAGCGCTTTTGTGCATCTTGCGCACATCTGTGATGAAAAATTGAAGATTTTAACCAAAGTTGCAAAAATAGGCTTATCTCACCGTTTCCAGCGCTTTTGTGCATCTTGGACACATCTGTGATGAAAAATTGAAGATTTTAACCATTGTTGCAAAAATAGGCTTATCTCCCCGTTTCCAGCACTTTTTGGCACTTAGAGCGAATCTGACAGTAGAAACCGTGCAGTTGCTACTTTTTCATTGGGGTTTCCAAAACTTAAAATCTTTTTTTTAAAGAGTTTCTTTAGAGTTGAAACCAAGATTTCAAATTATCCTTTTTCATTATTATAATCCACTGTATGCATTTTAAGTATCAAGGAAATTGAGTGAAGGCCTTTTGAGAAAACACGTTGATTAGTGACCCTATTTCATTATGGCAGTCAAACCACTGATTTTCAACTTTAGTCTATGAAACCTCCAAACCTTAAACATTGTTGCAAAATTAGGCTTATCTCACCGTTTCCAGCACTTTTGTGCACCTTGGGCATATCTGTGATGAAAAAATGAAGATTTTAACCAAAGTTGCAAAAATAGGCTTATCTCACCGTTTCCAGCGCTTTTGTGCATCTTGGGCACATCTGTGATGAAAAATTGAAGATTTTAACCAAAGTTGCAAAAATAGGCTTATCTCACCGTTTCCAGCGCTTTTGTGCATCTTGGGCACATCTGTGATGAAAAATTGAAGATTTTAACCAAAGTTGCAAAAATAGGCTTATCTCACCGTTTCCAGCGCTTTTGTGCATCTTGGACACATCTGTGATGAAAAATTGAAGATTTTAACCATTGTTGCAAAAATAGGCTTATCTCCCCGTTTCCAGCACTTTTTGGCACTTAGAGCGAATCTGACAGTAGAAACCGTGCAGTTGCTACTTTTTCATTGGGGTTTCCAAAACTTAAAATCTTTTTTTTAAAGAGTTCCTTTAGAGTTGAAACCAAGATTTCAAATTATCCTTTTTCATTATTATAATCCACTGTATGCATTTTAAGTATCAAGGAATTTGACTGAAGGCCTTTTGAGAAAACACGTTGATTAGTGACCCTATTTCATTATGGCAGTCAAACCACTGATTTTCAACTTTAGTCTATGAAGCCTCCAAACCTTAAACATTGTTGCAAAATTAGGCTTATCTCACCGTTTCCAGCACTTTTGTGCACCTTGGGCATATCTGTGATGAAAAAATGAAGATTTTAACCAAAGTTGCAAAAATAGGCTTATCTCACCGTTTCCAGCGCTTTTGTGCATCTTGGGAACATCTGTGATGAAAAATTTAAGATTTTAACCAAAGTTGCAAAAATAGGCTTATCTCACCGTTTCCAGCGCTTTTGTGCATCTTGCGCACATCTGTGATGAAAAATTGAAGATTTTAACCAAAGTTGCAAAAATAGGCTTATCTCACCGTTTCCAGCGCTTTTGTGCATCTTGGACACATCTGTGATGAAAAATTGAAGATTTTAACCATTGTTGCAAAAATAGGCTTATCTCCCCGTTTCCAGCACTTTTTGGCACTTAGAGCGAATCTGACAGTAGAAACCGTGCAGTTGCTACTTTTTCATTGGGGTTTCCAAAACTTAAAATCTTTTTTTTAAAGAGTTTCTTTAGAGTTGAAACCAAGATTTCAAATTATCCTTTTTCATTATTATAATCCACTGTATGCATTTTAAGTATCAAGGAAATTGAGTGAAGGCCTTTTGAGAAAACACGTTGATTAGTGACCCTATTTCATTATGGCAGTCAAACCACTGATTTTCAACTTTAGTCTATGAAACCTCCAAACCTTAAACATTGTTGCAAAATTAGGCTTATCTCACCGTTTCCAGCACTTTTGTGCACCTTGGGCATATCTGTGATGAAAAAATGAAGATTTTAACCAAAGTTGCAAAAATAGGCTTATCTCACCGTTTCCAGCGCTTTTGTGCATCTTGGGCACATCTGTGATGAAAAATTGAAGATTTTAACCAAAGTTGCAAAAATAGGCTTATCTCACCGTTTCCAGCGCTTTTGTGCATCTTGGGCACATCTGTGATGAAAAATTGAAGATTTTAACCAAAGTTGCAAAAATAGGCTTATCTCACCGTTTCCAGCGCTTTTGTGCATCTTGGACACATCTGTGATGAAAAATTGAAGATTTTAACCATTGTTGCAAAAATAGGCTTATCTCCCCGTTTCCAGCACTTTTTGGCACTTAGAGCGAATCTGACAGTAGAAACCGTGCAGTTGCTACTTTTTCATTGGGGTTTCCAAAACTTAAAATCTTTTTTTTAAAGAGTTCCTTTAGAGTTGAAACCAAGATTTCAAATTATCCTTTTTCATTATTATAATCCACTGTATGCATTTTAAGTATCAAGGAATTTGACTGAAGGCCTTTTGAGAAAACACGTTGATTAGTGACCCTATTTCATTATGGCAGTCAAACCACTGATTTTCAACTTTAGTCTATGAAACCTCCAAACCTTAAACATTGTTGCAAAATTAGGCTTATCTCACCGTTTCCAGCACTTTTGTGCACCTTGGGCATATCTGTGATGAAAAAATGAAGATTTTAACCAAAGTTGCAAAAATAGGCTTATCTCACCGTTTCCAGCGCTTTTGTGCATCTTGGACACATCTGTGATGAAAAATTGAAGATTTTAACCATTGTTGCAAAAATAGGCTTATCTCCCCGTTTCCAGCACTTTTTGGCACTTAGAGCGAATCTGACAGTAGAAACCGTGCAGTTTCTACTTTTTCATTGGGGTTTCCAAAACTTAAAATCTTTTTTTTAAAGAGTTCCTTTAGAGTTGAAACCAAGATTTCAAATTATCCTTTTTCATTATTATAATCCACTGTATGCATTTTAAGTATCAAGGAATTTGACTGAAGGCCTTTTGAGAAAACACGTTGATTAGTGACCCTATTTCATTATGGCAGTCAAACCACTGATTTTCAACTTTAGTCTATGAAGCCTCCAAACCTTAAACATTGTTGCAAAATTAGGCTTATCTCACCGTTTCCAGCACTTTTGTGCACCTTGGGCATATCTGTGATGAAAAAATGAAGATTTTAACCAAAGTTGCAAAAATAGGCTTATCTCACCGTTTCCAGCGCTTTTGTGCATCTTGGGCACATCTGTGATGAAAAATTTAAGATTTTAACCAAAGTTGCAAAAATAGGCTTATCTCACCGTTTCCAGAGCTTTTGGGCATCTTGGGCACATCTGTGATGAAAAATTGAAGATTTTAACCAAAGTTGCAAAAATAGGCTTATCTCACCGTTTCCAGCGCTTTTGCGCATCTTGGGCACATCTGTGATGAAAAATTGAAGATTTTAACCAAAGTTGCAAAAATAGGCTTATCTCACCGTTTCCAGCGCTTTTGGGCATCTTGGGCACATCTGTGATGAAAAATTGAAGATTTTAACCAAAGTTGCAAAAATAGGCTTATCTCACCGTTTCCAGCGCTTTTGTGCATCTTGGGCACATCTGTGATGGAAAATTGAAGATTTTAACCATTGTTGCAAAAAAAGGCTTATCTCCCCGTTTCCAGCACTTTTTGGCACTTAGAGCCAATCTGACAGTAGAAACCGTGCAGTTGCTACTTTTTCATTGGGGTTTCCAAAACTTAAAATCTTTTTTTTAAAGAGTTCCTTTAGAGTTGAAACCAAGATTTCAAATTATCCTTTTTCATTATTATAATCCACTGTATGCATTTTAAGTATCAAGGAAATTGAGTGAAGGCCTTTTGAGAAAACACGTTGATTAGTGACCCTATTTCATTATGGCAGTCAAACCACTGATTTTCAACTTTAGTCTATGAAACCTCCAAACCTTAAACATTGTTGCAAAATTAGGCTTATCTCACCGTTTCCAGCACTTTTGCGCACCTTGGGCATATCTGTGATGAAAAAATGAAGATTTTAACCAAAGTTGCAAAAATAGGCTCATCTCACCGTTTCCAGCGCTTTTGCGCATCTTGGGCACATCTGTTTTGAAAAATTGAAGATTTTAACCAAAGTTGCAAAAATAGGCTTATCTCACCGTTTCCAGCGCTTTTGTGCATCTTGGGCACATCTGTGATGAAAAATTTAAGATTTTAACCAAAGTTGCAAAAATAGGCTTATCTCACCGTTTCCAGCGCTTTTGTGCATCTTGGGCACATCTGTGATGAAAAATTGAAGATTTTAACCATTGTTGCAAAAATAGGCTTATCTCCCCGTTTCCAGCACTTTTTGGCACTTAGAGCGAATCTGACAGTAGAAACCGTGCAGTTGCTACTTTTTCATTGGGGTTTCCAAAACTTAAAATCTTTTTTTTAAAGAGTTCCTTTAGAGTTGAAACCAAGATTTCAAATTATCCTTTTTCATTATTATAATCCACTGTATGCATTTTAAGTATCAAGGAAATTGAGTGAAGGCCTTTTGAGAAAACACGTTGATTAGTGACCCTATTTCATTATGGCAGTCAAACCACTGATTTTCAACTTTAGTCTATGAAACCTCCAAACCTTAAACATTGTTGCAAAATTAGGCTTATCTCACCGTTTCCAGCACTTTTGCGCACCTTGGGCATATCTGTGATGAAAAAATGAAGATTTTAACCAAAGTTGCAAAAATAGGCTTATCTCACCGTTTCCAGCGCTTTTGCGCATCTTGGGCACATCTGTTTTGAAAAATTGAAGATTTTAACCAAAGTTGCAAAAATAGGCTTATCTCACCGTTTCCAGCGCTTTTGTGCATCTTGGGCACATCTGTGATGAAAAATTTAAGATTTTAACCAAAGTTGCAAAAATAGGCTTATCTCACCGTTTCCAGCGCTTTTGTGCATCTTGGGCACATCTGTGATGAAAAATTGAAGATTTTAACCATTGTTGCAAAAATAGGCTTATCTCCCCGTTTCCAGCACTTTTTGGCACTTAGAGCGAATCTGACAGTAGAAACCGTGCAGTTGCTACTTTTTCATTGGGGTTTCCAAAACTTAAAATCTTTTTTTTAAAGAGTTCCTTTAGAGTTGAAACCAAGATTTCAAATTATCCTTTTTCATTATTATAATCCACTGTATGCATTTTAAGTATCAAGGAAATTGAGTGAAGGCCTTTTGAGAAAACACGTTGATTAGTGACCCTATTTCATTATGGCAGTCAAACCACTGATTTTCAACTTTAGTCTATGAAACCTCCAAACCTTAAACATTGTTGCAAAATTAGGCTTATCTCACCGTTTCCAGCACTTTTGCGCACCTTGGGCATATCTGTGATGAAAAAATGAAGATTTTAACCAAAGTTGCAAAAATAGGCTTATCTCACCGTTTCCAGCGCTTTTGCGCATCTTGGGCACATCTGTTTTGAAAAATTGAAGATTTTAACCAAAGTTGCAAAAATAGGCTTATCTCACCGTTTCCAGAGCTTTTGCGCATCTTGGGCACATCTGTGATGAAAAATTGAAGATTTTAACCAAAGTTGCAAAAATAGGCTTATCTCACCGTTTCCAGCGCTTTTGTGCATCTTGGGCACATCTGTGATGAAAAATTGAAGATTTTAACCAAAGTTGCAAAAATAGGCTTATCTCACCGTTTCCAGCGCTTTTGTGCATCTTGGACACATCTGTGATGAAAAATTGAAGATTTTAACCATTGTTGCAAAAATAGGCTTATCTCCCCGTTTCCAGCACTTTTTGGCACTTAGAGCCAATCTGACAGTAGAAACCGTGCAGTTGCTACTTTTTCATTGGGGTTTCCAAAACTTAAAATCTTTTTTTTAAAGAGTTCCTTTAGAGTTGAAACCAAGATTTCAAATGATCCTTTTTCATTATTATAATCCACTGTATGCATTTTAAGTATCAAGGAATTTGACTGAAGGCCTTTTGAGAAAACACGTTGATTAGTGACCCTATTTCATTATGGCAGTCAAACCACTGATTTTCAACTTTAGTCTATGAAACCTCCAAACCTTAAACATTGTTGCAAAATTAGGCTTATCTCACCGTTTCCAGCACTTTTGTGCACCTTGGGCATATCTGTGATGAAAAAATGAAGATTTTAACCAAAGTTGCAAAAATAGGCTTATCTCACCGTTTCCAGCGCTTTTGTGCATCTTGGGCACATCTGTGATGAAAAATTGAAGATTTTAACCAAAGTTGCAAAAATAGGCTTATCTCACCGTTTCCAGCGCTTTTGTGCATCTTGGACACATCTGTGATGAAAAATTGAAGATTTTAACCATTGTTGCAAAAATAGGCTTATCTCCCCGTTTCCAGCACTTTTTGGCATCTTGGGCACATCTGTGATGAAAAATTGAAGATTTTAACCAAAGTTGCAAAAATAGGCTTATCTCACCGTTTCCAGCGCTTTTGCGCATCTTGGGCACATCTGTGATGAAAAATTGAAGATTTTAACCAAAGTTGCAAAAATAGGCTTATCTCACCGTTTCCAGCGCTTTTGTGCATCTTGGGCACATCTGTGATGAAAAATTGAAGATTTTAACCAAAGTTGCAAAAATAGGCTTATCTCACCGTTTCCAGCGCTTTTGTGCATCTTGGACACATCTGTGATGAAAAATTGAAGATTTTAACCATTGTTGCAAAAATAGGCTTATCTCCCCGTTTCCAGCACTTTTTGGCACTTAGAGCGAATCTGACAGTAGAAACCGTGCAGTTGCTACTTTTTCATTGGGGCTTCCAAAACTTAAAATCTTTTTTTTAAAGAGTTCCTTTAGAGTTGAAACCAAGATTTCAAATTATCCTTTTTCATTATTATAATCCACTGTATGCATTTTAAGTATCAAGGAATTTGACTGAAGGCCTTTTGAGAAAACACGTTTATTAGTGACCCTATTTCATTATGGCAGTCAAACCACTGATTTTCAACTTTAGTCTATGAAACCTCCAAACCTTAAACATTGTTGCAAAATTAGGCTTATCTCACCGTTTCCAGCACTTTTGCGCACCTTGGGCATATCTGTGATGAAAAAATGAAGATTTTAACCAAAGTTGCAAAAATAGGCTTATCTCACCGTTTCCGGCGCTTTTGTGCATCTTGGGCACATCTGTGATGAAAAATTTAAGATTTTAACCAAAGTTGCAAAAATAGGCTTATCTCACCGTTTCCAGCGCTTTTGTGCATCTTGGGCACATCTGTGATGAAAAATTGAAGATTTTAACCATTGTTGCAAAAATAGGCTTATCTCCCCGTTTCCAGCACTTTTTGGCACTTAGAGCGAATCTGACAGTAGAAACCGTGCAGTTGCTACTTTTTCATTGGGGTTTCCAAAACTTAAAATCTTTTTTTTAAAGAGTTCCTTTAGAGTTGAAACCAAGATTTCAAATTATCCTTTTTCATTATTATAATCCACTGTATGCATTTTAAGTATCAAGGAAATTGAGTGAAGGCCTTTTGAGAAAACACGTTGATTAGTGACCCTATTTCATTATGGCAGTCAAACCACTGATTTTCAACTTTAGTCTATGAAACCTCCAAACCTTAAACATTGTTGCAAAATTAGGCTTATCTCACCGTTTCCAGCACTTTTGTGCACCTTGGGCATATCTGTGATGAAAAATTGAAGATTTTAACCAAAGTTGCAAAAATAGGCTTATCTCACCGTTTCCAGCGCTTTTGTGCATCTTGGCCACATCTGTGATGAAAAATTTAAGATTTTAACCAAAGTTGCAAAAATAGGCTTATCTCACCGTTTCCAGAGCTTTTGCGCATCTTGGGCACATCTGTGATGAAAAATTGAAGATTTTAACCAAAGTTGCAAAAATAGGCTTATCTCACCGTTTCCAGCGCTTTTGTGCATCTTGGGCACATCTGTGATGAAAAATTGAAGATTTTAACCATTGTTGCAAAAATAGGCTTATCTCCCCGTTTCCAGCACTTTTTGGCACTTAGAGCGAATCTGACAGTAGAAACCGTGCAGTTGCTACTTTTTCATTGGGGTTTCCAAAACTTAAAATCTTTTTTTTAAAGAGTTCCTTTAGAGTTGAAACCAAGATTTCAAATTATCCTTTTTCATTATTATAATCCACTGTATACATTTTAAGTATCAAGGAATTTGACTGAAGGCCTTTTGAGAAAACACGTTGATTAGTGACCCTATTTCATTATGGCAGTCAAACCACTGATTTTCAACTTTAGTCTATGAAGCCTCCAAACCTTAAACATTGTTGCAAAATTAGGCTTATCTCACCGTTTCCAGAGCTTTTGCGCATCTTGGGCACATCTGTGATGAAAAATTGAAGATTTTAACCAAAGTTGCAAAAATAGGCTTATCTCACCGTTTCCAGCGCTTTTGCGCATCTTGGGCACATCTGTTTTGAAAAATTGAAGATTTTAACCAAAGTTGCAAAAATAGGCTTATCTCACCGTTTCCAGCGCTTTTGTGCATCTTGGGCACATCTGTGATGAAAAATTGAAGATTTTAACCATTGTTGCAAAAATAGGCTTATCTCCCCGTTTCCAGCACTTTTTGGCACTTAGAGCGAATCTGACAGTAGAAACCGTGCAGTTGCTACTTTTTCATTGGGGTTTCCAAAACTTAAAATCTTTTTTTTAAAGAGTTCCTTTAGAGTTGAAACCAAGATTTCAAATTATCCTTTTTCATTATTATAATCCACTGTATGCATTTTAAGTATCAAGGAAATTGAGTGAAGGCCTTTTGAGAAAACACGTTGATTAGTGACCCTATTTCATTATGGCAGTCAAACCACTGATTTTCAACTTTAGTCTATGAAACCTCCAAACCTTAAACATTGTTGCAAAATTAGGCTTATCTCACCGTTTCCAGCGCTTTTGTGCATCTTGGGCACATCTGTGATGAAAAATTGAAGATTTTAACCAAAGTTGCAAAAATAGGCTTATCTCACCGTTTCCAGCGCTTTTGTGCATCTTGGACACATCTGTGATGAAAAATTGAAGATTTTAACCATTGTTGCAAAAATAGGCTTATCTCCCCGTTTCCAGCACTTTTTGGCACTTAGAGCGAATCTGACAGTAGAAACCGTGCAGTTGCTACTTTTTCATTGGGGTTTCCAAAACTTAAAATCTTTTTTTTAAAGAGTTCCTTTAGAGTTGAAACCAAGATTTCAAATTATCCTTTTTCATTATTATAATCCACTGTATGCATTTTAAGTATCAAGGAATTTGACTGAAGGCCTTTTGAGAAAACACGTTGATTAGTGACCCTATTTCATTATGGCAGTCAAACCACTGATTTTCAACTTTAGTCTATGAAACCTCCAAACCTTAAACATTGTTGCAAAATTAGGCTTATCTCACCGTTTCCAGCACTTTTGTGCACCTTGGGCATATCTGTGATGAAAAAATGAAGATTTTAACAAAAGTTGCAAAAATAGGCTTATCTCACCGTTTCCAGCGCTTTTGCGCATCTTGGGCACATCTGTTTTGAAAAATTGAAGATTTTAACCAAAGTTGCAAAAATAGGCTTATCTCACCGTTTCCAGCGCTTTTGTGCATCTTGGACACATCTGTGATGAAAAATTGAAGATTTTAACCATTGTTGCAAAAATAGGCTTATCTCCCCGTTTCCAGCACTTTTTGGCACTTAGAGCGAATCTGACAGTAGAAACCGTGCAGTTGCTACTTTTTCATTGGGGTTTCCAAAACTTAAAATCTTTTTTTTAAAGAGTTCCTTTAGAGTTGAAACCAAGATTTCAAATTATCCTTTTTCATTATTATAATCCACTGTATGCATTTTAAGTATCAAGGAATTTGACTGAAGGCCTTTTGAGAAAACACGTTGATTAGTGACCCTATTTCATTATGGCAGTCAAACCACTGATTTTCAACTTTAGTCTATGAAACCTCCAAACCTTAAACATTGTTGCAAAATTAGGCTTATCTCACCGTTTCCAGCACTTTTGTGCACCTTGGGCATATCTGTGATGAAAAAATGAAGATTTTAACCAAAGTTGCAAAAATAGGCTTATCTCACCGTTTCCAGCGCTTTTGGGCATCTTGGGCACATCTGTGATGAAAAATTTAAGATTTTAACCAAAGTTGCAAAAATAGGCTTATCTCACCGTTTCCAGCGCTTTTGTGCATCTTGGACACATATGTGATGAAAAATTGAAGATTTTAACCAAAGTTGCAAAAATAGGCTTATCTCCCCGTTTCCAGCACTTTTTGGCACTTAGAGCGAATCTGACAGTAGAAACCGTGCAGTTGCTACTTTTTCATTGGGGTTTCCAAAACTTAAAATCTTTTTTTTAAAGAGTTCCTTTAGAGTTGAAACCAAGATTTCAAATTATCCTTTTTCATTATTATAATCCACTGTATGCATTTTAAGTATCAAGGAAATTGAGTGAAGGCCTTTTGAGAAAACACGTTGATTAGTGACCCTATTTCATTATGGCAGTCAAACCACTGATTTTCAACTTTAGTCTATGAAACCTCCAAACCTTAAACATTGTTGCAAAATTAGGCTTATCTCACCGTTTCCAGCACTTTTGCGCACCTTGGGCATATCTGTGATGAAAAAATGAAGATTTTAACCAAAGTTGCAAAAATAGGCTTATCTCACCGTTTCCAGCGCTTTTGCGCATCTTGGGCACATCTGTTTTGAAAAATTGAAGATTTTAACCAAAGTTGCAAAAATAGGCTTATCTCACCGTTTCCAGAGCTTTTGCGCATCTTGGGCACATCTGTGATGAAAAATTGAAGATTTTAACCAAAGTTGCAAAAATAGGCTTATCTCACCGTTTCCAGCGCTTTTGTGCATCTTGGGCACATCTGTGATGAAAAATTGAAGATTTTAACCAAAGTTGCAAAAATAGGCTTATCTCACCGTTTCCAGCGCTTTTGTGCATCTTGGACACATCTGTGATGAAAAATTGAAGATTTTAACCAAAGTTGCAAAAATAGGCTTATCTCACCGTTTCCAGCGCTTTTGTGCATCTTGGGCACATCTGTGATGAAAAATTTAAGATTTTAACCAAAGTTGCAAAAATAGGCTTATCTCACCGTTTCCAGAGCTTTTGCGCATCTTGGGCACATCTGTGATGAAAAATTGAAGATTTTAACCAAAGTTGCAAAAATAGGCTTATCTCACCGTTTCCAGCGCTTTTGTGCATCTTGGGCACATCTGTGATGAAAAATTGAAGATTTTAACCAAAGTTGCAAAAATAGGCTTATCTCACCGTTTCCAGCGCTTTTGTGCATCTTGGACACATCTGTGATGAAAAATTGAAGATTTTAACCATTGTTGCAAAAATAGGCTTATCTCCCCGTTTCCAGCACTTTTTGGCACTTAGAGCGAATCTGACAGTAGAAACCGTGCAGTTGCTACTTTTTCATTGGGGTTTCCAAAACTTAAAATCTTTTTTTTAAAGAGTTCCTTTAGAGTTGAAACCAAGATTTCAAATTATCCTTTTTCATTATTATAATCCACTGTATGCATTTTAAGTATCAAGGAATTTGACTGAAGGCCTTTTGAGGAAACACGTTGATTAGTGACCCTATTTCATTATGGCAGTCAAACCACTGATTTTCAACTTTAGTCTATGAAGCCTCCAAACCTTAAACATTGTTGCAAAATTAGGCTTATCTCACCGTTTCCAGCACTTTTGTTTACCTTGGGCATATCTGTGATGAAAAATTTAAGATTTTAACCAAAGTTGCAAAAATAGGCTTATCTCACCGTTTCCAGAGCTTTTGCGCATCTTGGGCACATCTGTGATGAAAAATTTAAGATTTTAACCAAAGTTGCAAAAATAGGCTTATCTCACCATTTCCAGCGCTTTTGTGCATCTTGGGCACATCTGTGATGAAAAATTGAAGATTTTAACCAAAGTTGCAAAAATAGGCTTATCTCACCGTTTCCAGCGCTTTTGTGCATCTTGGACACATCTGTGATGAAAAATTGAAGATTTTAACCATTGTTGCAAAAATAGGCTTATCTCCCCGTTTCCAGCACTTTTTGGCACTTAGAGCGAATCTGACAGTAGAAACCGTGCAGTTGCTACTTTTTCATTGGGGTTTCCAAAACTTAAAATCTTTTTTTTAAAGAGTTCCTTTAGAGTTGAAACCAAGATTTCAAATTATCCTTTTTCATTATTATAATCCACTGTATGCATTTTAAGTATCAAGGAATTTGACTGAAGGCCTTTTGAGAAAACACGTTGATTAGTGACCCTATTTCATTATGGCAGTCAAACCACTGATTTTCAACTTTAGTCTATGAAGCCTCCAAACCTTAAACATTGTTGCAAAATTAGGCTTATCTCACCGTTTCCAGCACTTTTGTGCACCTTGGGCATATCTGTGATGAAAAAATGAAGATTTTAACCAAAGTTGCAAAAATAGGCTTATCTCACCGTTTCCAGCGCTTTTGTGCATCTTGGGAACATCTGTGATGAAAAATTTAAGATTTTAACCAAAGTTGCAAAAATAGGCTTATCTCACCGTTTCCAGCGCTTTTGTGCATCTTGCGCACATCTGTGATGAAAAATTGAAGATTTTAACCAAAGTTGCAAAAATAGGCTTATCTCACCGTTTCCAGCGCTTTTGTGCATCTTGGACACATCTGTGATGAAAAATTGAAGATTTTAACCATTGTTGCAAAAATAGGCTTATCTCCCCGTTTCCAGCACTTTTTGGCACTTAGAGCGAATCTGACAGTAGAAACCGTGCAGTTGCTACTTTTTCATTGGGGTTTCCAAAACTTAAAATCTTTTTTTTAAAGAGTTTCTTTAGAGTTGAAACCAAGATTTCAAATTATCCTTTTTCATTATTATAATCCACTGTATGCATTTTAAGTATCAAGGAAATTGAGTGAAGGCCTTTTGAGAAAACACGTTGATTAGTGACCCTATTTCATTATGGCAGTCAAACCACTGATTTTCAACTTTAGTCTATGAAACCTCCAAACCTTAAACATTGTTGCAAAATTAGGCTTATCTCACCGTTTCCAGCACTTTTGTGCACCTTGGGCATATCTGTGATGAAAAAATGAAGATTTTAACCAAAGTTGCAAAAATAGGCTTATCTCACCGTTTCCAGCGCTTTTGTGCATCTTGGGCACATCTGTGATGAAAAATTGAAGATTTTAACCAAAGTTGCAAAAATAGGCTTATCTCACCGTTTCCAGCGCTTTTGTGCATCTTGGGCACATCTGTGATGAAAAATTGAAGATTTTAACCAAAGTTGCAAAAATAGGCTTATCTCACCGTTTCCAGCGCTTTTGTGCATCTTGGACACATCTGTGATGAAAAATTGAAGATTTTAACCATTGTTGCAAAAATAGGCTTATCTCCCCGTTTCCAGCACTTTTTGGCACTTAGAGCGAATCTGACAGTAGAAACCGTGCAGTTGCTACTTTTTCATTGGGGTTTCCAAAACTTAAAATCTTTTTTTTAAAGAGTTCCTTTAGAGTTGAAACCAAGATTTCAAATTATCCTTTTTCATTATTATAATCCACTGTATGCATTTTAAGTATCAAGGAATTTGACTGAAGGCCTTTTGAGAAAACACGTTGATTAGTGACCCTATTTCATTATGGCAGTCAAACCACTGATTTTCAACTTTAGTCTATGAAGCCTCCAAACCTTAAACATTGTTGCAAAATTAGGCTTATCTCACCGTTTCCAGCACTTTTGTGCACCTTGGGCATATCTGTGATGAAAAAATGAAGATTTTAACCAAAGTTGCAAAAATAGGCTTATCTCACCGTTTCCAGCGCTTTTGTGCATCTTGGGAACATCTGTGATGAAAAATTTAAGATTTTAACCAAAGTTGCAAAAATAGGCTTATCTCACCGTTTCCAGCGCTTTTGTGCATCTTGCGCACATCTGTGATGAAAAATTGAAGATTTTAACCAAAGTTGCAAAAATAGGCTTATCTCACCGTTTCCAGCGCTTTTGTGCATCTTGGACACATCTGTGATGAAAAATTGAAGATTTTAACCATTGTTGCAAAAATAGGCTTATCTCCCCGTTTCCAGCACTTTTTGGCACTTAGAGCGAATCTGACAGTAGAAACCGTGCAGTTGCTACTTTTTCATTGGGGTTTCCAAAACTTAAAATCTTTTTTTTAAAGAGTTTCTTTAGAGTTGAAACCAAGATTTCAAATTATCCTTTTTCATTATTATAATCCACTGTATGCATTTTAAGTATCAAGGAAATTGAGTGAAGGCCTTTTGAGAAAACACGTTGATTAGTGACCCTATTTCATTATGGCAGTCAAACCACTGATTTTCAACTTTAGTCTATGAAACCTCCAAACCTTAAACATTGTTGCAAAATTAGGCTTATCTCACCGTTTCCAGCACTTTTGTGCACCTTGGGCATATCTGTGATGAAAAAATGAAGATTTTAACCAAAGTTGCAAAAATAGGCTTATCTCACCGTTTCCAGCGCTTTTGTGCATCTTGGGCACATCTGTGATGAAAAATTGAAGATTTTAACCAAAGTTGCAAAAATAGGCTTATCTCACCGTTTCCAGCGCTTTTGTGCATCTTGGGCACATCTGTGATGAAAAATTGAAGATTTTAACCAAAGTTGCAAAAATAGGCTTATCTCACCGTTTCCAGCGCTTTTGTGCATCTTGGACACATCTGTGATGAAAAATTGAAGATTTTAACCATTGTTGCAAAAATAGGCTTATCTCCCCGTTTCCAGCACTTTTTGGCACTTAGAGCGAATCTGACAGTAGAAACCGTGCAGTTGCTACTTTTTCATTGGGGTTTCCAAAACTTAAAATCTTTTTTTTAAAGAGTTCCTTTAGAGTTGAAACCAAGATTTCAAATTATCCTTTTTCATTATTATAATCCACTGTATGCATTTTAAGTATCAAGGAATTTGACTGAAGGCCTTTTGAGAAAACACGTTGATTAGTGACCCTATTTCATTATGGCAGTCAAACCACTGATTTTCAACTTTAGTCTATGAAACCTCCAAACCTTAAACATTGTTGCAAAATTAGGCTTATCTCACCGTTTCCAGCACTTTTGTGCACCTTGGGCATATCTGTGATGAAAAAATGAAGATTTTAACCAAAGTTGCAAAAATAGGCTTATCTCACCGTTTCCAGCGCTTTTGTGCATCTTGGACACATCTGTGATGAAAAATTGAAGATTTTAACCATTGTTGCAAAAATAGGCTTATCTCCCCGTTTCCAGCACTTTTTGGCACTTAGAGCGAATCTGACAGTAGAAACCGTGCAGTTTCTACTTTTTCATTGGGGTTTCCAAAACTTAAAATCTTTTTTTTAAAGAGTTCCTTTAGAGTTGAAACCAAGATTTCAAATTATCCTTTTTCATTATTATAATCCACTGTATGCATTTTAAGTATCAAGGAATTTGACTGAAGGCCTTTTGAGAAAACACGTTGATTAGTGACCCTATTTCATTATGGCAGTCAAACCACTGATTTTCAACTTTAGTCTATGAAGCCTCCAAACCTTAAACATTGTTGCAAAATTAGGCTTATCTCACCGTTTCCAGCACTTTTGTGCACCTTGGGCATATCTGTGATGAAAAAATGAAGATTTTAACCAAAGTTGCAAAAATAGGCTTATCTCACCGTTTCCAGCGCTTTTGTGCATCTTGGGCACATCTGTGATGAAAAATTTAAGATTTTAACCAAAGTTGCAAAAATAGGCTTATCTCACCGTTTCCAGAGCTTTTGGGCATCTTGGGCACATCTGTGATGAAAAATTGAAGATTTTAACCAAAGTTGCAAAAATAGGCTTATCTCACCGTTTCCAGCGCTTTTGCGCATCTTGGGCACATCTGTGATGAAAAATTGAAGATTTTAACCAAAGTTGCAAAAATAGGCTTATCTCACCGTTTCCAGCGCTTTTGGGCATCTTGGGCACATCTGTGATGAAAAATTGAAGATTTTAACCAAAGTTGCAAAAATAGGCTTATCTCACCGTTTCCAGCGCTTTTGTGCATCTTGGGCACATCTGTGATGGAAAATTGAAGATTTTAACCATTGTTGCAAAAAAAGGCTTATCTCCCCGTTTCCAGCACTTTTTGGCACTTAGAGCCAATCTGACAGTAGAAACCGTGCAGTTGCTACTTTTTCATTGGGGTTTCCAAAACTTAAAATCTTTTTTTTAAAGAGTTCCTTTAGAGTTGAAACCAAGATTTCAAATTATCCTTTTTCATTATTATAATCCACTGTATGCATTTTAAGTATCAAGGAAATTGAGTGAAGGCCTTTTGAGAAAACACGTTGATTAGTGACCCTATTTCATTATGGCAGTCAAACCACTGATTTTCAACTTTAGTCTATGAAACCTCCAAACCTTAAACATTGTTGCAAAATTAGGCTTATCTCACCGTTTCCAGCACTTTTGCGCACCTTGGGCATATCTGTGATGAAAAAATGAAGATTTTAACCAAAGTTGCAAAAATAGGCTCATCTCACCGTTTCCAGCGCTTTTGCGCATCTTGGGCACATCTGTTTTGAAAAATTGAAGATTTTAACCAAAGTTGCAAAAATAGGCTTATCTCACCGTTTCCAGCGCTTTTGTGCATCTTGGGCACATCTGTGATGAAAAATTTAAGATTTTAACCAAAGTTGCAAAAATAGGCTTATCTCACCGTTTCCAGCGCTTTTGTGCATCTTGGGCACATCTGTGATGAAAAATTGAAGATTTTAACCATTGTTGCAAAAATAGGCTTATCTCCCCGTTTCCAGCACTTTTTGGCACTTAGAGCGAATCTGACAGTAGAAACCGTGCAGTTGCTACTTTTTCATTGGGGTTTCCAAAACTTAAAATCTTTTTTTTAAAGAGTTCCTTTAGAGTTGAAACCAAGATTTCAAATTATCCTTTTTCATTATTATAATCCACTGTATGCATTTTAAGTATCAAGGAAATTGAGTGAAGGCCTTTTGAGAAAACACGTTGATTAGTGACCCTATTTCATTATGGCAGTCAAACCACTGATTTTCAACTTTAGTCTATGAAACCTCCAAACCTTAAACATTGTTGCAAAATTAGGCTTATCTCACCGTTTCCAGCACTTTTGCGCACCTTGGGCATATCTGTGATGAAAAAATGAAGATTTTAACCAAAGTTGCAAAAATAGGCTTATCTCACCGTTTCCAGCGCTTTTGCGCATCTTGGGCACATCTGTTTTGAAAAATTGAAGATTTTAACCAAAGTTGCAAAAATAGGCTTATCTCACCGTTTCCAGCGCTTTTGTGCATCTTGGGCACATCTGTGATGAAAAATTTAAGATTTTAACCAAAGTTGCAAAAATAGGCTTATCTCACCGTTTCCAGCGCTTTTGTGCATCTTGGGCACATCTGTGATGAAAAATTGAAGATTTTAACCATTGTTGCAAAAATAGGCTTATCTCCCCGTTTCCAGCACTTTTTGGCACTTAGAGCGAATCTGACAGTAGAAACCGTGCAGTTGCTACTTTTTCATTGGGGTTTCCAAAACTTAAAATCTTTTTTTTAAAGAGTTCCTTTAGAGTTGAAACCAAGATTTCAAATTATCCTTTTTCATTATTATAATCCACTGTATGCATTTTAAGTATCAAGGAAATTGAGTGAAGGCCTTTTGAGAAAACACGTTGATTAGTGACCCTATTTCATTATGGCAGTCAAACCACTGATTTTCAACTTTAGTCTATGAAACCTCCAAACCTTAAACATTGTTGCAAAATTAGGCTTATCTCACCGTTTCCAGCACTTTTGCGCACCTTGGGCATATCTGTGATGAAAAAATGAAGATTTTAACCAAAGTTGCAAAAATAGGCTTATCTCACCGTTTCCAGCGCTTTTGCGCATCTTGGGCACATCTGTTTTGAAAAATTGAAGATTTTAACCAAAGTTGCAAAAATAGGCTTATCTCACCGTTTCCAGAGCTTTTGCGCATCTTGGGCACATCTGTGATGAAAAATTGAAGATTTTAACCAAAGTTGCAAAAATAGGCTTATCTCACCGTTTCCAGCGCTTTTGTGCATCTTGGGCACATCTGTGATGAAAAATTGAAGATTTTAACCAAAGTTGCAAAAATAGGCTTATCTCACCGTTTCCAGCGCTTTTGTGCATCTTGGACACATCTGTGATGAAAAATTGAAGATTTTAACCATTGTTGCAAAAATAGGCTTATCTCCCCGTTTCCAGCACTTTTTGGCACTTAGAGCCAATCTGACAGTAGAAACCGTGCAGTTGCTACTTTTTCATTGGGGTTTCCAAAACTTAAAATCTTTTTTTTAAAGAGTTCCTTTAGAGTTGAAACCAAGATTTCAAATGATCCTTTTTCATTATTATAATCCACTGTATGCATTTTAAGTATCAAGGAATTTGACTGAAGGCCTTTTGAGAAAACACGTTGATTAGTGACCCTATTTCATTATGGCAGTCAAACCACTGATTTTCAACTTTAGTCTATGAAACCTCCAAACCTTAAACATTGTTGCAAAATTAGGCTTATCTCACCGTTTCCAGCACTTTTGTGCACCTTGGGCATATCTGTGATGAAAAAATGAAGATTTTAACCAAAGTTGCAAAAATAGGCTTATCTCACCGTTTCCAGCGCTTTTGTGCATCTTGGGCACATCTGTGATGAAAAATTGAAGATTTTAACCAAAGTTGCAAAAATAGGCTTATCTCACCGTTTCCAGCGCTTTTGTGCATCTTGGACACATCTGTGATGAAAAATTGAAGATTTTAACCATTGTTGCAAAAATAGGCTTATCTCCCCGTTTCCAGCACTTTTTGGCATCTTGGGCACATCTGTGATGAAAAATTGAAGATTTTAACCAAAGTTGCAAAAATAGGCTTATCTCACCGTTTCCAGCGCTTTTGCGCATCTTGGGCACATCTGTGATGAAAAATTGAAGATTTTAACCAAAGTTGCAAAAATAGGCTTATCTCACCGTTTCCAGCGCTTTTGTGCATCTTGGGCACATCTGTGATGAAAAATTGAAGATTTTAACCAAAGTTGCAAAAATAGGCTTATCTCACCGTTTCCAGCGCTTTTGTGCATCTTGGACACATCTGTGATGAAAAATTGAAGATTTTAACCATTGTTGCAAAAATAGGCTTATCTCCCCGTTTCCAGCACTTTTTGGCACTTAGAGCGAATCTGACAGTAGAAACCGTGCAGTTGCTACTTTTTCATTGGGGCTTCCAAAACTTAAAATCTTTTTTTTAAAGAGTTCCTTTAGAGTTGAAACCAAGATTTCAAATTATCCTTTTTCATTATTATAATCCACTGTATGCATTTTAAGTATCAAGGAATTTGACTGAAGGCCTTTTGAGAAAACACGTTTATTAGTGACCCTATTTCATTATGGCAGTCAAACCACTGATTTTCAACTTTAGTCTATGAAACCTCCAAACCTTAAACATTGTTGCAAAATTAGGCTTATCTCACCGTTTCCAGCACTTTTGCGCACCTTGGGCATATCTGTGATGAAAAAATGAAGATTTTAACCAAAGTTGCAAAAATAGGCTTATCTCACCGTTTCCAGCGCTTTTGCGCATCTTGGGCACATCTGTTTTGAAAAATTGAAGATTTTAACCAAAGTTGCAAAAATAGGCTTATCTCACCGTTTCCGGCGCTTTTGTGCATCTTGGGCACATCTGTGATGAAAAATTTAAGATTTTAACCAAAGTTGCAAAAATAGGCTTATCTCACCGTTTCCAGCGCTTTTGTGCATCTTGGGCACATCTGTGATGAAAAATTGAAGATTTTAACCATTGTTGCAAAAATAGGCTTATCTCCCCGTTTCCAGCACTTTTTGGCACTTAGAGCGAATCTGACAGTAGAAACCGTGCAGTTGCTACTTTTTCATTGGGGTTTCCAAAACTTAAAATCTTTTTTTTAAAGAGTTCCTTTAGAGTTGAAACCAAGATTTCAAATTATCCTTTTTCATTATTATAATCCACTGTATGCATTTTAAGTATCAAGGAAATTGAGTGAAGGCCTTTTGAGAAAACACGTTGATTAGTGACCCTATTTCATTATGGCAGTCAAACCACTGATTTTCAACTTTAGTCTATGAAACCTCCAAACCTTAAACATTGTTGCAAAATTAGGCTTATCTCACCGTTTCCAGCACTTTTGTGCACCTTGGGCATATCTGTGATGAAAAATTGAAGATTTTAACCAAAGTTGCAAAAATAGGCTTATCTCACCGTTTCCAGCGCTTTTGTGCATCTTGGCCACATCTGTGATGAAAAATTTAAGATTTTAACCAAAGTTGCAAAAATAGGCTTATCTCACCGTTTCCAGAGCTTTTGCGCATCTTGGGCACATCTGTGATGAAAAATTGAAGATTTTAACCAAAGTTGCAAAAATAGGCTTATCTCACCGTTTCCAGCGCTTTTGTGCATCTTGGGCACATCTGTGATGAAAAATTGAAGATTTTAACCATTGTTGCAAAAATAGGCTTATCTCCCCGTTTCCAGCACTTTTTGGCACTTAGAGCGAATCTGACAGTAGAAACCGTGCAGTTGCTACTTTTTCATTGGGGTTTCCAAAACTTAAAATCTTTTTTTTAAAGAGTTCCTTTAGAGTTGAAACCAAGATTTCAAATTATCCTTTTTCATTATTATAATCCACTGTATACATTTTAAGTATCAAGGAATTTGACTGAAGGCCTTTTGAGAAAACACGTTGATTAGTGACCCTATTTCATTATGGCAGTCAAACCACTGATTTTCAACTTTAGTCTATGAAGCCTCCAAACCTTAAACATTGTTGCAAAATTAGGCTTATCTCACCGTTTCCAGAGCTTTTGCGCATCTTGGGCACATCTGTGATGAAAAATTGAAGATTTTAACCAAAGTTGCAAAAATAGGCTTATCTCACCGTTTCCAGCGCTTTTGCGCATCTTGGGCACATCTGTTTTGAAAAATTGAAGATTTTAACCAAAGTTGCAAAAATAGGCTTATCTCACCGTTTCCAGCGCTTTTGTGCATCTTGGGCACATCTGTGATGAAAAATTGAAGATTTTAACCATTGTTGCAAAAATAGGCTTATCTCCCCGTTTCCAGCACTTTTTGGCACTTAGAGCGAATCTGACAGTAGAAACCGTGCAGTTGCTACTTTTTCATTGGGGTTTCCAAAACTTAAAATCTTTTTTTTAAAGAGTTCCTTTAGAGTTGAAACCAAGATTTCAAATTATCCTTTTTCATTATTATAATCCACTGTATGCATTTTAAGTATCAAGGAAATTGAGTGAAGGCCTTTTGAGAAAACACGTTGATTAGTGACCCTATTTCATTATGGCAGTCAAACCACTGATTTTCAACTTTAGTCTATGAAACCTCCAAACCTTAAACATTGTTGCAAAATTAGGCTTATCTCACCGTTTCCAGCGCTTTTGTGCATCTTGGGCACATCTGTGATGAAAAATTGAAGATTTTAACCAAAGTTGCAAAAATAGGCTTATCTCACCGTTTCCAGCGCTTTTGTGCATCTTGGACACATCTGTGATGAAAAATTGAAGATTTTAACCATTGTTGCAAAAATAGGCTTATCTCCCCGTTTCCAGCACTTTTTGGCACTTAGAGCGAATCTGACAGTAGAAACCGTGCAGTTGCTACTTTTTCATTGGGGTTTCCAAAACTTAAAATCTTTTTTTTAAAGAGTTCCTTTAGAGTTGAAACCAAGATTTCAAATTATCCTTTTTCATTATTATAATCCACTGTATGCATTTTAAGTATCAAGGAAATTGAGTGAAGGCCTTTTGAGAAAACACGTTGATTAGTGACCCTATTTCATTATGGCAGTCAAACCACTGATTTTCAACTTTAGTCTATGAAACCTCCAAACCTTAAACATTGTTGCAAAATTAGGCTTATCTCACCGTTTCCAGCACTTTTGTGCACCTTGGGCATATCTTTGATGAAAAAATGAAGATTTTAACCAAAGTTGCAAAAATAGGCTTATCTCACCGTTTCCAGCGCTTTTGCGCATCTTGGGCACATCTGTTTTGAAAAATTGAAGATTTTAACCAAAGTTGCAAAAATAGGCTTATCTCACCGTTTCCAGCGCTTTTGTGCATCTTGGGCACATCTGTGATGAAAAATTGAAGATTTTAACCAAAGTTGCAAAAATAGGCTTATCTCACCGTTTCCAGCGCTTTTGTGCATCTTGGACACATCTGTGATGAAAAATTGAAGATTTTAACCATTGTTGCAAAAATAGGCTTATCTCCCCGTTTCCAGCACTTTTTGGCACTTAGAGCGAATCTGACAGTAGAAACCGTGCAGTTGCTACTTTTTCATTGGGGCTTCCAAAACTTAAAATCTTTTTTTTAAAGAGTTCCTTTAGAGTTGAAACCAAGATTTCAAATTATCCTTTTTCATTATTATAATCCACTGTATGCATTTTAAGTATCAAGGAATTTGACTGAAGGCCTTTTGAGAAAACACGTTGATTAGTGACCCTATTTCATTATGGCAGTCAAACCACTGATTTTCAACTTTAGTCTATGAAACCTCCAAACCTTAAACATTGTTGCAAAATTAGGCTTATCTCACCGTTTCCAGCACTTTTGTGCACCTTGGGCATATCTGTGATGAAAAAATGAAGATTTTAACCAAAGTTGCAAAAATAGGCTTATCTCAACGTTTCCAGCTCTTTTGTGCATCTTGGGCACATCTGTGATGAAAAATTGAAGATTTTAACCATTGTTGCAAAAATAGGCTTATCTCCCCGTTTCCAGCACTTTTTGGCACTTAGAGCGAATCTGACAGAAGAAACCGTGCAGTTGCTACTTTTTCATTGGGGTTTCCAAAACTTAAAATCTTTTTTTTAAAGAGTTCCTTTAGAGTTGAAACCAAGATTTCAAATTATCCTTTTTCATCATTATAATCCACTGTATGCATTTTAAGTATCAAGGAAATTGAGTGAAGGCCTTTTGAGAAAACACGTTGATTAGTGACCCTATTTCATTATGGCAGTCAAACCACTGATTTTCAACTTTAGTCTATGAAACCTCCAAACCTTAAACATTGTTGCAAAATTAGGCTTATCTCACCGTTTCCAGCGCTTTTGGGCATCTTGGGCACATCTGTGATGAAAAATTGAAGATTTTAACCAAAGTTGCAAAAATAGGCTTATCTCACCGTTGCCAGCGCTTTTGTGCATCTTGGGCACATCTGTGATGAAAAATTGAAGATTTTAACCATTGTTGCAAAAATAGGCTTATCTCCCCGTTTCCAGCACTTTTTGGCACTTAGAGCGAATCTGACAGTAGAAACCGTGCAGTTGCTACTTTTTCATTGGGGTTTCCAAAACTTAAAATCTTTTTTTTAAAGAGTTCCTTTAGAGTTGAAACCAAGATTTCAAATTATCCTTTTTCATTATTATAATCCACTGTATGCATTTTAAGTATCAAGGAATTTGACTGAAGGCCTTTTGAGAAAACACGTTGATTAGTGACCCTATTTCATTATGGCAGTCAAACCACTGATTTTCAACTTTAGTCTATGAAACCTCCAAACCTTAAACATTGTTGCAAAATTAGGCTTATCTCACCGTTTCCAGCACTTTTGTGCACCTTGGGCATATCTGTGATGAAAAAATGAAGATTTTAACCAAAGTTGCAAAAATAGGCTTATCTCACCGTTTCCAGCGCTTTTGTGCATCTTGGGCACATCTGTGATGAAAAATTTAAGATTTTAACCAAAGTTGCAAAAATAGGCTTATCTCACCGTTTCCAGAGCTTTTGGGCATCTTGGGCACATCTGTGATGAAAAATTGAAGATTTTAACCAAAGTTGCAAAAATAGGCTTATCTCACCGTTTCCAGCGCTTTTGTGCATCTTGGACACATCTGTGATGAAAAATTGAAGATTTTAACCAAAGTTGCAAAAATAGGCTTATCTCACCGTTTCCAGCGCTTTTGTGCATCTTGGGCACATCTGTGATGAAAAATTTAAGATTTTAACCAAAGTTGCAAAAATAGGCTTATCTCACCGTTTCCAGCGCTTTTGTGCATCTTGGACACATCTGTGATGAAAAATTGAAGATTTTAACCAAAGTTGCAAAAATAGGCTTATCTCACCGTTTCCAGCGCTTTTGTGCATCTTGGGCACATCTGTGATGAAAAATTTAAGATTTTAACCAAAGTTGCAAAAATAGGCTTATCTCACCGTTTCCAGAGCTTTTGCGCATCTTGGGCACATCTGTGATGAAAAATTGAAGATTTTAACCAAAGTTGCAAAAATAGGCTTATCTCACCGTTTCCAGCGCTTTTGTGCATCTTGGGCACATCTGTGATGAAAAATTGAAGATTTTAACCATTGTTGCAAAAATAGGCTTATCTCCCCGTTTCCAGCACTTTTTGGCACTTAGAGCGAATCTGACAGTAGAAACCGTGCAGTTGCTACTTTTTCATTGGGGTTTCCAAAACTTAAAATCTTTTTTTTAAAGAGTTCCTTTAGAGTTGAAACCAAGATTTCAAATTATCCTTTTTCATTATTATAATCCACTGTATGCATTTTAAGTATCAAGGAATTTGACTGAAGGCCTTTTGAGGAAACACGTTGATTAGTGACCCTATTTCATTATGGCAGTCAAACCACTGATTTTCAACTTTAGTCTATGAAGCCTCCAAACCTTAAACATTGTTGCAAAATTAGGCTTATCTCACCGTTTCCAGCACTTTTGTTTACCTTGGGCATATCTGTGATGAAAAATTTAAGATTTTAACCAAAGTTGCAAAAATAGGCTTATCTCACCGTTTCCAGAGCTTTTGCGCATCTTGGGCACATCTGTGATGAAAAATTTAAGATTTTAACCAAAGTTGCAAAAATAGGCTTATCTCACCATTTCCAGCGCTTTTGTGCATCTTGGGCACATCTGTGATGAAAAATTGAAGATTTTAACCAAAGTTGCAAAAATAGGCTTATCTCACCGTTTCCAGCGCTTTTGTGCATCTTGGACACATCTGTGATGAAAAATTGAAGATTTTAACCATTGTTGCAAAAATAGGCTTATCTCCCCGTTTCCAGCACTTTTTGGCACTTAGAGCGAATCTGACAGTAGAAACCGTGCAGTTGCTACTTTTTCATTGGGGTTTCCAAAACTTAAAATCTTTTTTTTAAAGAGTTCCTTTAGAGTTGAAACCAAGATTTCAAATTATCCTTTTTCATTATTATAATCCACTGTATGCATTTTAAGTATCAAGGAATTTGACTGAAGGCCTTTTGAGAAAACACGTTGATTAGTGACCCTATTTCATTATGGCAGTCAAACCACTGATTTTCAACTTTAGTCTATGAAACCTCCAAACCTTAAACATTGTTGCAAAATTAGGCTTATCTCACCGTTTCCAGCACTTTTGTGCACCTTGGGCATATCTGTGATGAAAAAATGAAGATTTTAACCAAAGTTGCAAAAATAGGCTTATCTCACCGTTTCCAGCGCTTTTGGGCATCTTGGGCACATCTGTGATGAAAAATTTAAGATTTTAACCAAAGTTGCAAAAATAGGCTTATCTCACCGTTTCCAGCGCTTTTGTGCATCTTGGACACATATGTGATGAAAAATTGAAGATTTTAACCAAAGTTGCAAAAATAGGCTTATCTCCCCGTTTCCAGCACTTTTTGGCACTTAGAGCGAATCTGACAGTAGAAACCGTGCAGTTGCTACTTTTTCATTGGGGTTTCCAAAACTTAAAATCTTTTTTTTAAAGAGTTCCTTTAGAGTTGAAACCAAGATTTCAAATTATCCTTTTTCATTATTATAATCCACTGTATGCATTTTAAGTATCAAGGAAATTGAGTGAAGGCCTTTTGAGAAAACACGTTGATTAGTGACCCTATTTCATTATGGCAGTCAAACCACTGATTTTCAACTTTAGTCTATGAAACCTCCAAACCTTAAACATTGTTGCAAAATTAGGCTTATCTCAACGTTTCCAGCACTTTTGCGCACCTTGGGCATATCTGTGATGAAAAAATGAAGATTTTAACCAAAGTTGCAAAAATAGGCTTATCTCACCGTTTCCAGCGCTTTTGCGCATCTTGGGCACATCTGTTTTGAAAAATTGAAGATTTTAACCAAAGTTGCAAAAATAGGCTTATCTCACCGTTTCCAGAGCTTTTGCGCATCTTGGGCACATCTGTGATGAAAAATTGAAGATTTTAACCAAAGTTGCAAAAATAGGCTTATCTCACCGTTTCCAGCGCTTTTGTGCATCTTGGGCACATCTGTGATGAAAAATTGAAGATTTTAACCAAAGTTGCAAAAATAGGCTTATCTCACCGTTTCCAGCGCTTTTGTGCATCTTGGACACATCTGTGATGAAAAATTGAAGATTTTAACCAAAGTTGCAAAAATAGGCTTATCTCACCGTTTCCAGAGCTTTTGCGCATCTTGGGCACATCTGTGATGAAAAATTGAAGATTTTAACCAAAGTTGCAAAAATAGGCTTATCTCACCGTTTCCAGCGCTTTTGTGCATCTTGGGCACATCTGTGATGAAAAATTGAAGATTTTAACCAAAGTTGCAAAAATAGGCTTATCTCACCGTTTCCAGCGCTTTTGTGCATCTTGGACACATCTGTGATGAAAAATTGAAGATTTTAACCATTGTTGCAAAAATAGGCTTATCTCCCCGTTTCCAGCACTTTTTGGCACTTAGAGCGAATCTGACAGTAGAAACCGTGCAGTTGCTACTTTTTCATTGGGGTTTCCAAAACTTAAAATCTTTTTTTTAAAGAGTTCCTTTAGAGTTGAAACCAAGATTTCAAATTATCCTTTTTCATTATTATAATCCACTGTATGCATTTTAAGTATCAAGGAATTTGACTGAAGGCCTTTTGAGGAAACACGTTGATTAGTGACCCTATTTCATTATGGCAGTCAAACCACTGATTTTCAACTTTAGTCTATGAAGCCTCCAAACCTTAAACATTGTTGCAAAATTAGGCTTATCTCACCGTTTCCAGCACTTTTGTTTACCTTGGGCATATCTGTGATGAAAAATTTAAGATTTTAACCAAAGTTGCAAAAATAGGCTTATCTCACCGTTTCCAGAGCTTTTGCGCATCTTGGGCACATCTGTGATGAAAAATTTAAGATTTTAACCAAAGTTGCAAAAATAGGCTTATCTCACCATTTCCAGCGCTTTTGTGCATCTTGGGCACATCTGTGATGAAAAATTGAAGATTTTAACCAAAGTTGCAAAAATAGGCTTATCTCACCGTTTCCAGCGCTTTTGTGCATCTTGGACACATCTGTGATGAAAAATTGAAGATTTTAACCATTGTTGCAAAAATAGGCTTATCTCCCCGTTTCCAGCACTTTTTGGCACTTAGAGCGAATCTGACAGTAGAAACCGTGCAGTTGCTACTTTTTCATTGGGGTTTCCAAAACTTAAAATCTTTTTTTTAAAGAGTTCCTTTAGAGTTGAAACCAAGATTTCAAATTATCCTTTTTCATTATTATAATCCACTGTATGCATTTTAAGTATCAAGGAATTTGACTGAAGGCCTTTTGAGAAAACACGTTGATTAGTGACCCTATTTCATTATGGCAGTCAAACCACTGATTTTCAACTTTAGTCTATGAAACCTCCAAACCTTAAACATTGTTGCAAAATTAGGCTTATCTCACCGTTTCCAGCACTTTTGTGCACCTTGGGCATATCTGTGATGAAAAAATGAAGATTTTAACCAAAGTTGCAAAAATAGGCTTATCTCACCGTTTCCAGCGCTTTTGGGCATCTTGGGCACATCTGTGATGAAAAATTTAAGATTTTAACCAAAGTTGCAAAAATAGGCTTATCTCACCGTTTCCAGCGCTTTTGTGCATCTTGGACACATATGTGATGAAAAATTGAAGATTTTAACCAAAGTTGCAAAAATAGGCTTATCTCCCCGTTTCCAGCACTTTTTGGCACTTAGAGCGAATCTGACAGTAGAAACCGTGCAGTTGCTACTTTTTCATTGGGGTTTCCAAAACTTAAAATCTTTTTTTTAAAGAGTTCCTTTAGAGTTGAAACCAAGATTTCAAATTATCCTTTTTCATTATTATAATCCACTGTATGCATTTTAAGTATCAAGGAAATTGAGTGAAGGCCTTTTGAGAAAACACGTTGATTAGTGACCCTATTTCATTATGGCAGTCAAACCACTGATTTTCAACTTTAGTCTATGAAACCTCCAAACCTTAAACATTGTTGCAAAATTAGGCTTATCTCAACGTTTCCAGCACTTTTGCGCACCTTGGGCATATCTGTGATGAAAAAATGAAGATTTTAACCAAAGTTGCAAAAATAGGCTTATCTCACCGTTTCCAGCGCTTTTGCGCATCTTGGGCACATCTGTTTTGAAAAATTGAAGATTTTAACCAAAGTTGCAAAAATAGGCTTATCTCACCGTTTCCAGAGCTTTTGCGCATCTTGGGCACATCTGTGATGAAAAATTGAAGATTTTAACCAAAGTTGCAAAAATAGGCTTATCTCACCGTTTCCAGCGCTTTTGTGCATCTTGGGCACATCTGTGATGAAAAATTGAAGATTTTAACCAAAGTTGCAAAAATAGGCTTATCTCACCGTTTCCAGCGCTTTTGTGCATCTTGGACACATCTGTGATGAAAAATTGAAGATTTTAACCAAAGTTGCAAAAATAGGCTTATCTCACCGTTTCCAGAGCTTTTGCGCATCTTGGGCACATCTGTGATGAAAAATTGAAGATTTTAACCAAAGTTGCAAAAATAGGCTTATCTCACCGTTTCCAGCGCTTTTGTGCATCTTGGGCACATCTGTGATGAAAAATTTAAGATTTTAACCAAAGTTGCAAAAATAGGCTTATCTCACCGTTTCCAGAGCTTTTGCGCATCTTGGGCACATCTGTGATGAAAAATTGAAGATTTTAACCAAAGTTGCAAAAATAGGCTTATCTCACCGTTTCCAGCGCTTTTGTGCATCTTGGGCACATCTGTGATGAAAAATTGAAGATTTTAACCAAAGTTGCAAAAATAGGCTTATCTCACCGTTTCCAGCGCTTTTGTGCATCTTGGACACATCTGTGATGAAAAATTGAAGATTTTAACCATTGTTGCAAAAATAGGCTTATCTCCCCGTTTCCAGCACTTTTTGGCACTTAGAGCGAATCTGACAGTAGAAACCGTGCAGTTGCTACTTTTTCATTGGGGTTTCCAAAACTTAAAATCTTTTTTTTAAAGAGTTCCTTTAGAGTTGAAACCAAGATTTCAAATTATCCTTTTTCATTATTATAATCCACTGTATGCATTTTAAGTATCAAGGAATTTGACTGAAGGCCTTTTGAGAAAACACGTTGATTAGTGACCCTATTTCATTATGGCAGTCAAACCACTGATTTTCAACTTTAGTCTATGAAGCCTCCAAACCTTAAACATTGTTGCAAAATTAGGCTTATCTCACCGTTTCCAGCACTTTTGTGCACCTTGGGCATATCTGTGATGAAAAAATGAAGATTTTAACCAAAGTTGCAAAAATAGGCTTATCTCACCGTTTCCAGCGCTTTTGTGCATCTTGGGAACATCTGTGATGAAAAATTTAAGATTTTAACCAAAGTTGCAAAAATAGGCTTATCTCACCGTTTCCAGCGCTTTTGTGCATCTTGCGCACATCTGTGATGAAAAATTGAAGATTTTAACCAAAGTTGCAAAAATAGGCTTATCTCACCGTTTCCAGCGCTTTTGTGCATCTTGGACACATCTGTGATGAAAAATTGAAGATTTTAACCATTGTTGCAAAAATAGGCTTATCTCCCCGTTTCCAGCACTTTTTGGCACTTAGAGCGAATCTGACAGTAGAAACCGTGCAGTTGCTACTTTTTCATTGGGGTTTCCAAAACTTAAAATCTTTTTTTTAAAGAGTTTCTTTAGAGTTGAAACCAAGATTTCAAATTATCCTTTTTCATTATTATAATCCACTGTATGCATTTTAAGTATCAAGGAAATTGAGTGAAGGCCTTTTGAGAAAACACGTTGATTAGTGACCCTATTTCATTATGGCAGTCAAACCACTGATTTTCAACTTTAGTCTATGAAACCTCCAAACCTTAAACATTGTTGCAAAATTAGGCTTATCTCACCGTTTCCAGCACTTTTGTGCACCTTGGGCATATCTGTGATGAAAAAATGAAGATTTTAACCAAAGTTGCAAAAATAGGCTTATCTCACCGTTTCCAGCGCTTTTGTGCATCTTGGGCACATCTGTGATGAAAAATTGAAGATTTTAACCAAAGTTGCAAAAATAGGCTTATCTCACCGTTTCCAGCGCTTTTGTGCATCTTGGGCACATCTGTGATGAAAAATTGAAGATTTTAACCAAAGTTGCAAAAATAGGCTTATCTCACCGTTTCCAGCGCTTTTGTGCATCTTGGACACATCTGTGATGAAAAATTGAAGATTTTAACCATTGTTGCAAAAATAGGCTTATCTCCCCGTTTCCAGCACTTTTTGGCACTTAGAGCGAATCTGACAGTAGAAACCGTGCAGTTGCTACTTTTTCATTGGGGTTTCCAAAACTTAAAATCTTTTTTTTAAAGAGTTCCTTTAGAGTTGAAACCAAGATTTCAAATTATCCTTTTTCATTATTATAATCCACTGTATGCATTTTAAGTATCAAGGAATTTGACTGAAGGCCTTTTGAGAAAACACGTTGATTAGTGACCCTATTTCATTATGGCAGTCAAACCACTGATTTTCAACTTTAGTCTATGAAACCTCCAAACCTTAAACATTGTTGCAAAATTAGGCTTATCTCACCGTTTCCAGCACTTTTGTGCACCTTGGGCATATCTGTGATGAAAAAATGAAGATTTTAACAAAAGTTGCAAAAATAGGCTTATCTCACCGTTTCCAGCGCTTTTGCGCATCTTGGGCACATCTGTTTTGAAAAATTGAAGATTTTAACCAAAGTTGCAAAAATAGGCTTATCTCACCGTTTCCAGCGCTTTTGTGCATCTTGGACACATCTGTGATGAAAAATTGAAGATTTTAACCATTGTTGCAAAAATAGGCTTATCTCCCCGTTTCCAGCACTTTTTGGCACTTAGAGCGAATCTGACAGTAGAAACCGTGCAGTTGCTACTTTTTCATTGGGGTTTCCAAAACTTAAAATCTTTTTTTTAAAGAGTTCCTTTAGAGTTGAAACCAAGATTTCAAATTATCCTTTTTCATTATTATAATCCACTGTATGCATTTTAAGTATCAAGGAATTTGACTGAAGGCCTTTTGAGAAAACACGTTGATTAGTGACCCTATTTCATTATGGCAGTCAAACCACTGATTTTCAACTTTAGTCTATGAAACCTCCAAACCTTAAACATTGTTGCAAAATTAGGCTTATCTCACCGTTTCCAGCACTTTTGTGCACCTTGGGCATATCTGTGATGAAAAAATGAAGATTTTAACCAAAGTTGCAAAAATAGGCTTATCTCACCGTTTCCAGCGCTTTTGGGCATCTTGGGCACATCTGTGATGAAAAATTTAAGATTTTAACCAAAGTTGCAAAAATAGGCTTATCTCACCGTTTCCAGCGCTTTTGTGCATCTTGGACACATATGTGATGAAAAATTGAAGATTTTAACCAAAGTTGCAAAAATAGGCTTATCTCCCCGTTTCCAGCACTTTTTGGCACTTAGAGCGAATCTGACAGTAGAAACCGTGCAGTTGCTACTTTTTCATTGGGGTTTCCAAAACTTAAAATCTTTTTTTAAAGAGTTCCTTTAGAGTTGAAACCAAGATTTCAAATTATCCTTTTTCATTATTATAATCCACTGTATGCATTTTAAGTATCAAGGAAATTGAGTGAAGGCCTTTTGAGAAAACACGTTGATTAGTGACCCTATTTCATTATGGCAGTCAAACCACTGATTTTCAACTTTAGTCTATGAAACCTCCAAACCTTAAACATTGTTGCAAAATTAGGCTTATCTCACCGTTTCCAGCACTTTTGCGCACCTTGGGCATATCTGTGATGAAAAAATGAAGATTTTAACCAAAGTTGCAAAAATAGGCTTATCTCACCGTTTCCAGCGCTTTTGCGCATCTTGGGCACATCTGTTTTGAAAAATTGAAGATTTTAACCAAAGTTGCAAAAATAGGCTTATCTCACCGTTTCCAGAGCTTTTGCGCATCTTGGGCACATCTGTGATGAAAAATTGAAGATTTTAACCAAAGTTGCAAAAATAGGCTTATCTCACCGTTTCCAGCGCTTTTGTGCATCTTGGGCACATCTGTGATGAAAAATTGAAGATTTTAACCAAAGTTGCAAAAATAGGCTTATCTCACCGTTTCCAGCGCTTTTGTGCATCTTGGACACATCTGTGATGAAAAATTGAAGATTTTAACCAAAGTTGCAAAAATAGGCTTATCTCACCGTTTCCAGCGCTTTTGTGCATCTTGGGCACATCTGTGATGAAAAATTTAAGATTTTAACCAAAGTTGCAAAAATAGGCTTATCTCACCGTTTCCAGAGCTTTTGCGCATCTTGGGCACATCTGTGATGAAAAATTGAAGATTTTAACCAAAGTTGCAAAAATAGGCTTATCTCACCGTTTCCAGCGCTTTTGTGCATCTTGGGCACATCTGTGATGAAAAATTGAAGATTTTAACCAAAGTTGCAAAAATAGGCTTATCTCACCGTTTCCAGCGCTTTTGTGCATCTTGGACACATCTGTGATGAAAAATTGAAGATTTTAACCATTGTTGCAAAAATAGGCTTATCTCCCCGTTTCCAGCACTTTTTGGCACTTAGAGCGAATCTGACAGTAGAAACCGTGCAGTTGCTACTTTTTCATTGGGGTTTCCAAAACTTAAAATCTTTTTTTTAAAGAGTTCCTTTAGAGTTGAAACCAAGATTTCAAATTATCCTTTTTCATTATTATAATCCACTGTATGCATTTTAAGTATCAAGGAATTTGACTGAAGGCCTTTTGAGGAAACACGTTGATTAGTGACCCTATTTCATTATGGCAGTCAAACCACTGATTTTCAACTTTAGTCTATGAAGCCTCCAAACCTTAAACATTGTTGCAAAATTAGGCTTATCTCACCGTTTCCAGCACTTTTGTTTACCTTGGGCATATCTGTGATGAAAAATTTAAGATTTTAACCAAAGTTGCAAAAATAGGCTTATCTCACCGTTTCCAGAGCTTTTGCGCATCTTGGGCACATCTGTGATGAAAAATTTAAGATTTTAACCAAAGTTGCAAAAATAGGCTTATCTCACCATTTCCAGCGCTTTTGTGCATCTTGGGCACATCTGTGATGAAAAATTGAAGATTTTAACCAAAGTTGCAAAAATAGGCTTATCTCACCGTTTCCAGCGCTTTTGTGCATCTTGGACACATCTGTGATGAAAAATTGAAGATTTTAACCATTGTTGCAAAAATAGGCTTATCTCCCCGTTTCCAGCACTTTTTGGCACTTAGAGCGAATCTGACAGTAGAAACCGTGCAGTTGCTACTTTTTCATTGGGGTTTCCAAAACTTAAAATCTTTTTTTTAAAGAGTTCCTTTAGAGTTGAAACCAAGATTTCAAATTATCCTTTTTCATTATTATAATCCACTGTATGCATTTTAAGTATCAAGGAATTTGACTGAAGGCCTTTTGAGAAAACACGTTGATTAGTGACCCTATTTCATTATGGCAGTCAAACCACTGATTTTCAACTTTAGTCTATGAAGCCTCCAAACCTTAAACATTGTTGCAAAATTAGGCTTATCTCACCGTTTCCAGCACTTTTGTGCACCTTGGGCATATCTGTGATGAAAAATTTAAGATTTTAACCAAAGTTGCAAAAATAGGCTTATCTCACCGTTTCCAGAGCTTTTGCGCATCTTGGGCACATCTGTGATGAAAAATTTAAGATTTTAACCAAAGTTGCAAAAATAGGCTTATCTCACCATTTCCAGCGCTTTTGTGCATCTTGGGCACATCTGTGATGAAAAATTGAAGATTTTAACCAAAGTTGCAAAAATAGGCTTATCTCACCGTTTCCAGCGCTTTTGTGCATCTTGGACACATCTGTGATGAAAAATTGAAGATTTTAACCATTGTTGCAAAAATAGGCTTATCTCCCCGTTTCCAGCACTTTTTGGCACTTAGAGCGAATCTGACAGTAGAAACCGTGCAGTTGCTACTTTTTCATTGGGGTTTCCAAAACTTAAAATCTTTTTTTTAAAGAGTTCCTTTAGAGTTGAAACCAAGATTTCAAATTATCCTTTTTCATTATTATAATCCACTGTATGCATTTTAAGTATCAAGGAATTTGACTGAAGGCCTTTTGAGAAAACACGTTGATTAGTGACCCTATTTCATTATGGCAGTCAAACCACTGATTTTCAACTTTAGTCTATGAAGCCTCCAAACCTTAAACATTGTTGCAAAATTAGGCTTATCTCACCGTTTCCAGCACTTTTGTGCACCTTGGGCATATCTGTGATGAAAAAATGAAGATTTTAACCAAAGTTGCAAAAATAGGCTTATCTCACCGTTTCCAGCGCTTTTGTGCATCTTGGGAACATCTGTGATGAAAAATTTAAGATTTTAACCAAAGTTGCAAAAATAGGCTTATCTCACCGTTTCCAGCGCTTTTGTGCATCTTGCGCACATCTGTGATGAAAAATTGAAGATTTTAACCAAAGTTGCAAAAATAGGCTTATCTCACCGTTTCCAGCGCTTTTGTGCATCTTGGACACATCTGTGATGAAAAATTGAAGATTTTAACCATTGTTGCAAAAATAGGCTTATCTCCCCGTTTCCAGCACTTTTTGGCACTTAGAGCGAATCTGACAGTAGAAACCGTGCAGTTGCTACTTTTTCATTGGGGTTTCCAAAACTTAAAATCTTTTTTTTAAAGAGTTTCTTTAGAGTTGAAACCAAGATTTCAAATTATCCTTTTTCATTATTATAATCCACTGTATGCATTTTAAGTATCAAGGAAATTGAGTGAAGGCCTTTTGAGAAAACACGTTGATTAGTGACCCTATTTCATTATGGCAGTCAAACCACTGATTTTCAACTTTAGTCTATGAAACCTCCAAACCTTAAACATTGTTGCAAAATTAGGCTTATCTCACCGTTTCCAGCACTTTTGTGCACCTTGGGCATATCTGTGATGAAAAAATGAAGATTTTAACCAAAGTTGCAAAAATAGGCTTATCTCACCGTTTCCAGCGCTTTTGTGCATCTTGGGCACATCTGTGATGAAAAATTGAAGATTTTAACCAAAGTTGCAAAAATAGGCTTATCTCACCGTTTCCAGCGCTTTTGTGCATCTTGGGCACATCTGTGATGAAAAATTGAAGATTTTAACCAAAGTTGCAAAAATAGGCTTATCTCACCGTTTCCAGCGCTTTTGTGCATCTTGGACACATCTGTGATGAAAAATTGAAGATTTTAACCATTGTTGCAAAAATAGGCTTATCTCCCCGTTTCCAGCACTTTTTGGCACTTAGAGCGAATCTGACAGTAGAAACCGTGCAGTTGCTACTTTTTCATTGGGGTTTCCAAAACTTAAAATCTTTTTTTTAAAGAGTTCCTTTAGAGTTGAAACCAAGATTTCAAATTATCCTTTTTCATTATTATAATCCACTGTATGCATTTTAAGTATCAAGGAATTTGACTGAAGGCCTTTTGAGAAAACACGTTGATTAGTGACCCTATTTCATTATGGCAGTCAAACCACTGATTTTCAACTTTAGTCTATGAAGCCTCCAAACCTTAAACATTGTTGCAAAATTAGGCTTATCTCACCGTTTCCAGCACTTTTGTGCACCTTGGGCATATCTGTGATGAAAAAATGAAGATTTTAACCAAAGTTGCAAAAATAGGCTTATCTCACCGTTTCCAGCGCTTTTGTGCATCTTGGGAACATCTGTGATGAAAAATTTAAGATTTTAACCAAAGTTGCAAAAATAGGCTTATCTCACCGTTTCCAGCGCTTTTGTGCATCTTGCGCACATCTGTGATGAAAAATTGAAGATTTTAACCAAAGTTGCAAAAATAGGCTTATCTCACCGTTTCCAGCGCTTTTGTGCATCTTGGACACATCTGTGATGAAAAATTGAAGATTTTAACCATTGTTGCAAAAATAGGCTTATCTCCCCGTTTCCAGCACTTTTTGGCACTTAGAGCGAATCTGACAGTAGAAACCGTGCAGTTGCTACTTTTTCATTGGGGTTTCCAAAACTTAAAATCTTTTTTTTAAAGAGTTTCTTTAGAGTTGAAACCAAGATTTCAAATTATCCTTTTTCATTATTATAATCCACTGTATGCATTTTAAGTATCAAGGAAATTGAGTGAAGGCCTTTTGAGAAAACACGTTGATTAGTGACCCTATTTCATTATGGCAGTCAAACCACTGATTTTCAACTTTAGTCTATGAAACCTCCAAACCTTAAACATTGTTGCAAAATTAGGCTTATCTCACCGTTTCCAGCACTTTTGTGCACCTTGGGCATATCTGTGATGAAAAAATGAAGATTTTAACCAAAGTTGCAAAAATAGGCTTATCTCACCGTTTCCAGCGCTTTTGTGCATCTTGGGCACATCTGTGATGAAAAATTGAAGATTTTAACCAAAGTTGCAAAAATAGGCTTATCTCACCGTTTCCAGCGCTTTTGTGCATCTTGGGCACATCTGTGATGAAAAATTGAAGATTTTAACCAAAGTTGCAAAAATAGGCTTATCTCACCGTTTCCAGCGCTTTTGTGCATCTTGGACACATCTGTGATGAAAAATTGAAGATTTTAACCATTGTTGCAAAAATAGGCTTATCTCACCGTTTCCAGCGCTTTTGTGCATCTTGGGCACATCTGTGATGAAAAATTGAAGATTTTAACCAAAGTTGCAAAAATAGGCTTATCTCACCGTTTCCAGCGCTTTTGTGCATCTTGGGCACATCTGTGATGAAAAATTGAAGATTTTAACCAAAGTTGCAAAAATAGGCTTATCTCACCGTTTCCAGCGCTTTTGTGCATCTTGGACACATCTGTGATGAAAAATTGAAGATTTTAACCATTGTTGCAAAAATAGGCTTATCTCCCCGTTTCCAGCACTTTTTGGCACTTAGAGCGAATCTGACAGTAGAAACCGTGCAGTTGCTACTTTTTCATTGGGGTTTCCAAAACTTAAAATCTTTTTTTTAAAGAGTTCCTTTAGAGTTGAAACCAAGATTTCAAATTATCCTTTTTCATTATTATAATCCACTGTATGCATTTTAAGTATCAAGGAATTTGACTGAAGGCCTTTTGAGAAAACACGTTGATTAGTGACCCTATTTCATTATGGCAGTCAAACCACTGATTTTCAACTTTAGTCTATGAAGCCTCCAAACCTTAAACATTGTTGCAAAATTAGGCTTATCTCACCGTTTCCAGCACTTTTGTGCACCTTGGGCATATCTGTGATGAAAAAATGAAGATTTTAACCAAAGTTGCAAAAATAGGCTTATCTCACCGTTTCCAGCGCTTTTGTGCATCTTGGGAACATCTGTGATGAAAAATTTAAGATTTTAACCAAAGTTGCAAAAATAGGCTTATCTCACCGTTTCCAGCGCTTTTGTGCATCTTGCGCACATCTGTGATGAAAAATTGAAGATTTTAACCAAAGTTGCAAAAATAGGCTTATCTCACCGTTTCCAGCGCTTTTGTGCATCTTGGACACATCTGTGATGAAAAATTGAAGATTTTAACCATTGTTGCAAAAATAGGCTTATCTCCCCGTTTCCAGCACTTTTTGGCACTTAGAGCGAATCTGACAGTAGAAACCGTGCAGTTGCTACTTTTTCATTGGGGTTTCCAAAACTTAAAATCTTTTTTTTAAAGAGTTTCTTTAGAGTTGAAACCAAGATTTCAAATTATCCTTTTTCATTATTATAATCCACTGTATGCATTTTAAGTATCAAGGAAATTGAGTGAAGGCCTTTTGAGAAAACACGTTGATTAGTGACCCTATTTCATTATGGCAGTCAAACCACTGATTTTCAACTTTAGTCTATGAAACCTCCAAACCTTAAACATTGTTGCAAAATTAGGCTTATCTCACCGTTTCCAGCACTTTTGTGCACCTTGGGCATATCTGTGATGAAAAAATGAAGATTTTAACCAAAGTTGCAAAAATAGGCTTATCTCACCGTTTCCAGCGCTTTTGTGCATCTTGGGCACATCTGTGATGAAAAATTGAAGATTTTAACCAAAGTTGCAAAAATAGGCTTATCTCACCGTTTCCAGCGCTTTTGTGCATCTTGGGCACATCTGTGATGAAAAATTGAAGATTTTAACCAAAGTTGCAAAAATAGGCTTATCTCACCGTTTCCAGCGCTTTTGTGCATCTTGGACACATCTGTGATGAAAAATTGAAGATTTTAACCATTGTTGCAAAAATAGGCTTATCTCCCCGTTTCCAGCACTTTTTGGCACTTAGAGCGAATCTGACAGTAGAAACCGTGCAGTTGCTACTTTTTCATTGGGGTTTCCAAAACTTAAAATCTTTTTTTTAAAGAGTTCCTTTAGAGTTGAAACCAAGATTTCAAATTATCCTTTTTCATTATTATAATCCACTGTATGCATTTTAAGTATCAAGGAATTTGACTGAAGGCCTTTTGAGAAAACACGTTGATTAGTGACCCTATTTCATTATGGCAGTCAAACCACTGATTTTCAACTTTAGTCTATGAAACCTCCAAACCTTAAACATTGTTGCAAAATTAGGCTTATCTCACCGTTTCCAGCACTTTTGTGCACCTTGGGCATATCTGTGATGAAAAAATGAAGATTTTAACCAAAGTTGCAAAAATAGGCTTATCTCACCGTTTCCAGCGCTTTTGGGCATCTTGGGCACATCTGTGATGAAAAATTTAAGATTTTAACCAAAGTTGCAAAAATAGGCTTATCTCACCGTTTCCAGCGCTTTTGTGCATCTTGGACACATATGTGATGAAAAATTGAAGATTTTAACCAAAGTTGCAAAAATAGGCTTATCTCCCCGTTTCCAGCACTTTTTGGCACTTAGAGCGAATCTGACAGTAGAAACCGTGCAGTTGCTACTTTTTCATTGGGGTTTCCAAAACTTAAAATCTTTTTTTTAAAGAGTTCCTTTAGAGTTGAAACCAAGATTTCAAATTATCCTTTTTCATTATTATAATCCACTGTATGCATTTTAAGTATCAAGGAAATTGAGTGAAGGCCTTTTGAGAAAACACGTTGATTAGTGACCCTATTTCATTATGGCAGTCAAACCACTGATTTTCAACTTTAGTCTATGAAACCTCCAAACCTTAAACATTGTTGCAAAATTAGGCTTATCTCAACGTTTCCAGCACTTTTGCGCACCTTGGGCATATCTGTGATGAAAAAATGAAGATTTTAACCAAAGTTGCAAAAATAGGCTTATCTCACCGTTTCCAGCGCTTTTGCGCATCTTGGGCACATCTGTTTTGAAAAATTGAAGATTTTAACCAAAGTTGCAAAAATAGGCTTATCTCACCGTTTCCAGAGCTTTTGCGCATCTTGGGCACATCTGTGATGAAAAATTGAAGATTTTAACCAAAGTTGCAAAAATAGGCTTATCTCACCGTTTCCAGCGCTTTTGTGCATCTTGGGCACATCTGTGATGAAAAATTGAAGATTTTAACCAAAGTTGCAAAAATAGGCTTATCTCACCGTTTCCAGCGCTTTTGTGCATCTTGGACACATCTGTGATGAAAAATTGAAGATTTTAACCAAAGTTGCAAAAATAGGCTTATCTCACCGTTTCCAGAGCTTTTGCGCATCTTGGGCACATCTGTGATGAAAAATTGAAGATTTTAACCAAAGTTGCAAAAATAGGCTTATCTCACCGTTTCCAGCGCTTTTGTGCATCTTGGGCACATCTGTGATGAAAAATTTAAGATTTTAACCAAAGTTGCAAAAATAGGCTTATCTCACCGTTTCCAGAGCTTTTGCGCATCTTGGGCACATCTGTGATGAAAAATTGAAGATTTTAACCAAAGTTGCAAAAATAGGCTTATCTCACCGTTTCCAGCGCTTTTGTGCATCTTGGGCACATCTGTGATGAAAAATTGAAGATTTTAACCAAAGTTGCAAAAATAGGCTTATCTCACCGTTTCCAGCGCTTTTGTGCATCTTGGACACATCTGTGATGAAAAATTGAAGATTTTAACCATTGTTGCAAAAATAGGCTTATCTCCCCGTTTCCAGCACTTTTTGGCACTTAGAGCGAATCTGACAGTAGAAACCGTGCAGTTGCTACTTTTTCATTGGGGTTTCCAAAACTTAAAATCTTTTTTTTAAAGAGTTCCTTTAGAGTTGAAACCAAGATTTCAAATTATCCTTTTTCATTATTATAATCCACTGTATGCATTTTAAGTATCAAGGAATTTGACTGAAGGCCTTTTGAGGAAACACGTTGATTAGTGACCCTATTTCATTATGGCAGTCAAACCACTGATTTTCAACTTTAGTCTATGAAGCCTCCAAACCTTAAACATTGTTGCAAAATTAGGCTTATCTCACCGTTTCCAGCACTTTTGTTTACCTTGGGCATATCTGTGATGAAAAATTTAAGATTTTAACCAAAGTTGCAAAAATAGGCTTATCTCACCGTTTCCAGAGCTTTTGCGCATCTTGGGCACATCTGTGATGAAAAATTTAAGATTTTAACCAAAGTTGCAAAAATAGGCTTATCTCACCATTTCCAGCGCTTTTGTGCATCTTGGGCACATCTGTGATGAAAAATTGAAGATTTTAACCAAAGTTGCAAAAATAGGCTTATCTCACCGTTTCCAGCGCTTTTGTGCATCTTGGACACATCTGTGATGAAAAATTGAAGATTTTAACCATTGTTGCAAAAATAGGCTTATCTCCCCGTTTCCAGCACTTTTTGGCACTTAGAGCGAATCTGACAGTAGAAACCGTGCAGTTGCTACTTTTTCATTGGGGTTTCCAAAACTTAAAATCTTTTTTTTAAAGAGTTCCTTTAGAGTTGAAACCAAGATTTCAAATTATCCTTTTTCATTATTATAATCCACTGTATGCATTTTAAGTATCAAGGAATTTGACTGAAGGCCTTTTGAGAAAACACGTTGATTAGTGACCCTATTTCATTATGGCAGTCAAACCACTGATTTTCAACTTTAGTCTATGAAACCTCCAAACCTTAAACATTGTTGCAAAATTAGGCTTATCTCACCGTTTCCAGCACTTTTGTGCACCTTGGGCATATCTGTGATGAAAAAATGAAGATTTTAACCAAAGTTGCAAAAATAGGCTTATCTCACCGTTTCCAGCGCTTTTGGGCATCTTGGGCACATCTGTGATGAAAAATTTAAGATTTTAACCAAAGTTGCAAAAATAGGCTTATCTCACCGTTTCCAGCGCTTTTGTGCATCTTGGACACATATGTGATGAAAAATTGAAGATTTTAACCAAAGTTGCAAAAATAGGCTTATCTCCCCGTTTCCAGCACTTTTTGGCACTTAGAGCGAATCTGACAGTAGAAACCGTGCAGTTGCTACTTTTTCATTGGGGTTTCCAAAACTTAAAATCTTTTTTTTAAAGAGTTCCTTTAGAGTTGAAACCAAGATTTCAAATTATCCTTTTTCATTATTATAATCCACTGTATGCATTTTAAGTATCAAGGAAATTGAGTGAAGGCCTTTTGAGAAAACACGTTGATTAGTGACCCTATTTCATTATGGCAGTCAAACCACTGATTTTCAACTTTAGTCTATGAAACCTCCAAACCTTAAACATTGTTGCAAAATTAGGCTTATCTCAACGTTTCCAGCACTTTTGCGCACCTTGGGCATATCTGTGATGAAAAAATGAAGATTTTAACCAAAGTTGCAAAAATAGGCTTATCTCACCGTTTCCAGCGCTTTTGCGCATCTTGGGCACATCTGTTTTGAAAAATTGAAGATTTTAACCAAAGTTGCAAAAATAGGCTTATCTCACCGTTTCCAGAGCTTTTGCGCATCTTGGGCACATCTGTGATGAAAAATTGAAGATTTTAACCATTGTTGCAAAAATAGGCTTATCTCCCCGTTTCCAGCACTTTTTGGCACTTAGAGCGAATCTGACAGTAGAAACCGTGCAGTTGCTACTTTTTCATTGGGGTTTCCAAAACTTAAAATCTTTTTTTTAAAGAGTTCCTTTAGAGTTGAAACCAAGATTTCAAATTATCCTTTTTCATTATTATAATCCACTGTATGCATTTTAAGTATCAAGGAATTTGACTGAAGGCCTTTTGAGAAAACACGTTGATTAGTGACCCTATTTCATTATGGCAGTCAAACCACTGATTTTCAACTTTAGTCTATGAAACCTCCAAACCTTAAACATTGTTGCAAAATTAGGCTTATCTCACCGTTTCCAGCACTTTTGTGCACCTTGGGCATATCTGTGATGAAAAAATGAAGATTTTAACCAAAGTTGCAAAAATAGGCTTATCTCACCGTTTCCAGCGCTTTTGGGCATCTTGGGCACATCTGTGATGAAAAATTTAAGATTTTAACCAAAGTTGCAAAAATAGGCTTATCTCACCGTTTCCAGCGCTTTTGTGCATCTTGGACACATATGTGATGAAAAATTGAAGATTTTAACCAAAGTTGCAAAAATAGGCTTATCTCCCCGTTTCCAGCACTTTTTGGCACTTAGAGCGAATCTGACAGTAGAAACCGTGCAGTTGCTACTTTTTCATTGGGGTTTCCAAAACTTAAAATCTTTTTTTTAAAGAGTTCCTTTAGAGTTGAAACCAAGATTTCAAATTATCCTTTTTCATTATTATAATCCACTGTATGCATTTTAAGTATCAAGGAAATTGAGTGAAGGCCTTTTGAGAAAACACGTTGATTAGTGACCCTATTTCATTATGGCAGTCAAACCACTGATTTTCAACTTTAGTCTATGAAACCTCCAAACCTTAAACATTGTTGCAAAATTAGGCTTATCTCAACGTTTCCAGCACTTTTGCGCACCTTGGGCATATCTGTGATGAAAAAATGAAGATTTTAACCAAAGTTGCAAAAATAGGCTTATCTCACCGTTTCCAGCGCTTTTGCGCATCTTGGGCACATCTGTTTTGAAAAATTGAAGATTTTAACCAAAGTTGCAAAAATAGGCTTATCTCACCGTTTCCAGAGCTTTTGCGCATCTTGGGCACATCTGTGATGAAAAATTGAAGATTTTAACCAAAGTTGCAAAAATAGGCTTATCTCACCGTTTCCAGCGCTTTTGTGCATCTTGGGCACATCTGTGATGAAAAATTGAAGATTTTAACCAAAGTTGCAAAAATAGGCTTATCTCACCGTTTCCAGCGCTTTTGTGCATCTTGGACACATCTGTGATGAAAAATTGAAGATTTTAACCAAAGTTGCAAAAATAGGCTTATCTCACCGTTTCCAGAGCTTTTGCGCATCTTGGGCACATCTGTGATGAAAAATTGAAGATTTTAACCAAAGTTGCAAAAATAGGCTTATCTCACCGTTTCCAGCGCTTTTGTGCATCTTGGGCACATCTGTGATGAAAAATTTAAGATTTTAACCAAAGTTGCAAAAATAGGCTTATCTCACCGTTTCCAGAGCTTTTGCGCATCTTGGGCACATCTGTGATGAAAAATTGAAGATTTTAACCAAAGTTGCAAAAATAGGCTTATCTCACCGTTTCCAGCGCTTTTGTGCATCTTGGGCACATCTGTGATGAAAAATTGAAGATTTTAACCAAAGTTGCAAAAATAGGCTTATCTCACCGTTTCCAGCGCTTTTGTGCATCTTGGACACATCTGTGATGAAAAATTGAAGATTTTAACCATTGTTGCAAAAATAGGCTTATCTCCCCGTTTCCAGCACTTTTTGGCACTTAGAGCGAATCTGACAGTAGAAACCGTGCAGTTGCTACTTTTTCATTGGGGTTTCCAAAACTTAAAATCTTTTTTTTAAAGAGTTCCTTTAGAGTTGAAACCAAGATTTCAAATTATCCTTTTTCATTATTATAATCCACTGTATGCATTTTAAGTATCAAGGAATTTGACTGAAGGCCTTTTGAGGAAACACGTTGATTAGTGACCCTATTTCATTATGGCAGTCAAACCACTGATTTTCAACTTTAGTCTATGAAGCCTCCAAACCTTAAACATTGTTGCAAAATTAGGCTTATCTCACCGTTTCCAGCACTTTTGTTTACCTTGGGCATATCTGTGATGAAAAATTTAAGATTTTAACCAAAGTTGCAAAAATAGGCTTATCTCACCGTTTCCAGAGCTTTTGCGCATCTTGGGCACATCTGTGATGAAAAATTTAAGATTTTAACCAAAGTTGCAAAAATAGGCTTATCTCACCATTTCCAGCGCTTTTGTGCATCTTGGGCACATCTGTGATGAAAAATTGAAGATTTTAACCAAAGTTGCAAAAATAGGCTTATCTCACCGTTTCCAGCGCTTTTGTGCATCTTGGACACATCTGTGATGAAAAATTGAAGATTTTAACCATTGTTGCAAAAATAGGCTTATCTCCCCGTTTCCAGCACTTTTTGGCACTTAGAGCGAATCTGACAGTAGAAACCGTGCAGTTGCTACTTTTTCATTGGGGTTTCCAAAACTTAAAATCTTTTTTTTAAAGAGTTCCTTTAGAGTTGAAACCAAGATTTCAAATTATCCTTTTTCATTATTATAATCCACTGTATGCATTTTAAGTATCAAGGAATTTGACTGAAGGCCTTTTGAGAAAACACGTTGATTAGTGACCCTATTTCATTATGGCAGTCAAACCACTGATTTTCAACTTTAGTCTATGAAGCCTCCAAACCTTAAACATTGTTGCAAAATTAGGCTTATCTCACCGTTTCCAGCACTTTTGTGCACCTTGGGCATATCTGTGATGAAAAAATGAAGATTTTAACCAAAGTTGCAAAAATAGGCTTATCTCACCGTTTCCAGCGCTTTTGTGCATCTTGGGAACATCTGTGATGAAAAATTTAAGATTTTAACCAAAGTTGCAAAAATAGGCTTATCTCACCGTTTCCAGCGCTTTTGTGCATCTTGCGCACATCTGTGATGAAAAATTGAAGATTTTAACCAAAGTTGCAAAAATAGGCTTATCTCACCGTTTCCAGCGCTTTTGTGCATCTTGGACACATCTGTGATGAAAAATTGAAGATTTTAACCATTGTTGCAAAAATAGGCTTATCTCCCCGTTTCCAGCACTTTTTGGCACTTAGAGCGAATCTGACAGTAGAAACCGTGCAGTTGCTACTTTTTCATTGGGGTTTCCAAAACTTAAAATCTTTTTTTTAAAGAGTTTCTTTAGAGTTGAAACCAAGATTTCAAATTATCCTTTTTCATTATTATAATCCACTGTATGCATTTTAAGTATCAAGGAAATTGAGTGAAGGCCTTTTGAGAAAACACGTTGATTAGTGACCCTATTTCATTATGGCAGTCAAACCACTGATTTTCAACTTTAGTCTATGAAACCTCCAAACCTTAAACATTGTTGCAAAATTAGGCTTATCTCACCGTTTCCAGCACTTTTGTGCACCTTGGGCATATCTGTGATGAAAAAATGAAGATTTTAACCAAAGTTGCAAAAATAGGCTTATCTCACCGTTTCCAGAGCTTTTGCGCATCTTGGGCACATCTGTGATGAAAAATTGAAGATTTTAACCAAAGTTGCAAAAATAGGCTTATCTCACCGTTTCCAGCGCTTTTGTGCATCTTGGGCACATCTGTGATGAAAAATTGAAGATTTTAACCAAAGTTGCAAAAATAGGCTTATCTCACCGTTTCCAGCGCTTTTGTGCATCTTGGACACATCTGTGATGAAAAATTGAAGATTTTAACCAAAGTTGCAAAAATAGGCTTATCTCACCGTTTCCAGAGCTTTTGCGCATCTTGGGCACATCTGTGATGAAAAATTGAAGATTTTAACCAAAGTTGCAAAAATAGGCTTATCTCACCGTTTCCAGCGCTTTTGTGCATCTTGGGCACATCTGTGATGAAAAATTTAAGATTTTAACCAAAGTTGCAAAAATAGGCTTATCTCACCGTTTCCAGAGCTTTTGCGCATCTTGGGCACATCTGTGATGAAAAATTGAAGATTTTAACCAAAGTTGCAAAAATAGGCTTATCTCACCGTTTCCAGCGCTTTTGTGCATCTTGGGCACATCTGTGATGAAAAATTGAAGATTTTAACCAAAGTTGCAAAAATAGGCTTATCTCACCGTTTCCAGCGCTTTTGTGCATCTTGGACACATCTGTGATGAAAAATTGAAGATTTTAACCATTGTTGCAAAAATAGGCTTATCTCCCCGTTTCCAGCACTTTTTGGCACTTAGAGCGAATCTGACAGTAGAAACCGTGCAGTTGCTACTTTTTCATTGGGGTTTCCAAAACTTAAAATCTTTTTTTTAAAGAGTTCCTTTAGAGTTGAAACCAAGATTTCAAATTATCCTTTTTCATTATTATAATCCACTGTATGCATTTTAAGTATCAAGGAATTTGACTGAAGGCCTTTTGAGGAAACACGTTGATTAGTGACCCTATTTCATTATGGCAGTCAAACCACTGATTTTCAACTTTAGTCTATGAAGCCTCCAAACCTTAAACATTGTTGCAAAATTAGGCTTATCTCACCGTTTCCAGCACTTTTGTTTACCTTGGGCATATCTGTGATGAAAAATTTAAGATTTTAACCAAAGTTGCAAAAATAGGCTTATCTCACCGTTTCCAGAGCTTTTGCGCATCTTGGGCACATCTGTGATGAAAAATTTAAGATTTTAACCAAAGTTGCAAAAATAGGCTTATCTCACCATTTCCAGCGCTTTTGTGCATCTTGGGCACATCTGTGATGAAAAATTGAAGATTTTAACCAAAGTTGCAAAAATAGGCTTATCTCACCGTTTCCAGCGCTTTTGTGCATCTTGGACACATCTGTGATGAAAAATTGAAGATTTTAACCATTGTTGCAAAAATAGGCTTATCTCCCCGTTTCCAGCACTTTTTGGCACTTAGAGCGAATCTGACAGTAGAAACCGTGCAGTTGCTACTTTTTCATTGGGGTTTCCAAAACTTAAAATCTTTTTTTTAAAGAGTTCCTTTAGAGTTGAAACCAAGATTTCAAATTATCCTTTTTCATTATTATAATCCACTGTATGCATTTTAAGTATCAAGGAATTTGACTGAAGGCCTTTTGAGAAAACACGTTGATTAGTGACCCTATTTCATTATGGCAGTCAAACCACTGATTTTCAACTTTAGTCTATGAAGCCTCCAAACCTTAAACATTGTTGCAAAATTAGGCTTATCTCACCGTTTCCAGCACTTTTGTGCACCTTGGGCATATCTGTGATGAAAAAATGAAGATTTTAACCAAAGTTGCAAAAATAGGCTTATCTCACCGTTTCCAGCGCTTTTGTGCATCTTGGGAACATCTGTGATGAAAAATTTAAGATTTTAACCAAAGTTGCAAAAATAGGCTTATCTCACCGTTTCCAGCGCTTTTGTGCATCTTGCGCACATCTGTGATGAAAAATTGAAGATTTTAACCAAAGTTGCAAAAATAGGCTTATCTCACCGTTTCCAGCGCTTTTGTGCATCTTGGACACATCTGTGATGAAAAATTGAAGATTTTAACCATTGTTGCAAAAATAGGCTTATCTCCCCGTTTCCAGCACTTTTTGGCACTTAGAGCGAATCTGACAGTAGAAACCGTGCAGTTGCTACTTTTTCATTGGGGTTTCCAAAACTTAAAATCTTTTTTTTAAAGAGTTTCTTTAGAGTTGAAACCAAGATTTCAAATTATCCTTTTTCATTATTATAATCCACTGTATGCATTTTAAGTATCAAGGAAATTGAGTGAAGGCCTTTTGAGAAAACACGTTGATTAGTGACCCTATTTCATTATGGCAGTCAAACCACTGATTTTCAACTTTAGTCTATGAAACCTCCAAACCTTAAACATTGTTGCAAAATTAGGCTTATCTCACCGTTTCCAGCACTTTTGTGCACCTTGGGCATATCTGTGATGAAAAAATGAAGATTTTAACCAAAGTTGCAAAAATAGGCTTATCTCACCGTTTCCAGCGCTTTTGTGCATCTTGGGCACATCTGTGATGAAAAATTGAAGATTTTAACCAAAGTTGCAAAAATAGGCTTATCTCACCGTTTCCAGCGCTTTTGTGCATCTTGGGCACATCTGTGATGAAAAATTGAAGATTTTAACCAAAGTTGCAAAAATAGGCTTATCTCACCGTTTCCAGCGCTTTTGTGCATCTTGGACACATCTGTGATGAAAAATTGAAGATTTTAACCATTGTTGCAAAAATAGGCTTATCTCCCCGTTTCCAGCACTTTTTGGCACTTAGAGCGAATCTGACAGTAGAAACCGTGCAGTTGCTACTTTTTCATTGGGGTTTCCAAAACTTAAAATCTTTTTTTTAAAGAGTTCCTTTAGAGTTGAAACCAAGATTTCAAATTATCCTTTTTCATTATTATAATCCACTGTATGCATTTTAAGTATCAAGGAATTTGACTGAAGGCCTTTTGAGAAAACACGTTGATTAGTGACCCTATTTCATTATGGCAGTCAAACCACTGATTTTCAACTTTAGTCTATGAAACCTCCAAACCTTAAACATTGTTGCAAAATTAGGCTTATCTCACCGTTTCCAGCACTTTTGTGCACCTTGGGCATATCTGTGATGAAAAAATGAAGATTTTAACAAAAGTTGCAAAAATAGGCTTATCTCACCGTTTCCAGCGCTTTTGCGCATCTTGGGCACATCTGTTTTGAAAAATTGAAGATTTTAACCAAAGTTGCAAAAATAGGCTTATCTCACCGTTTCCAGCGCTTTTGTGCATCTTGGACACATCTGTGATGAAAAATTGAAGATTTTAACCATTGTTGCAAAAATAGGCTTATCTCCCCGTTTCCAGCACTTTTTGGCACTTAGAGCGAATCTGACAGTAGAAACCGTGCAGTTGCTACTTTTTCATTGGGGTTTCCAAAACTTAAAATCTTTTTTTTAAAGAGTTCCTTTAGAGTTGAAACCAAGATTTCAAATTATCCTTTTTCATTATTATAATCCACTGTATGCATTTTAAGTATCAAGGAATTTGACTGAAGGCCTTTTGAGAAAACACGTTGATTAGTGACCCTATTTCATTATGGCAGTCAAACCACTGATTTTCAACTTTAGTCTATGAAACCTCCAAACCTTAAACATTGTTGCAAAATTAGGCTTATCTCACCGTTTCCAGCACTTTTGTGCACCTTGGGCATATCTGTGATGAAAAAATGAAGATTTTAACCAAAGTTGCAAAAATAGGCTTATCTCACCGTTTCCAGCGCTTTTGGGCATCTTGGGCACATCTGTGATGAAAAATTTAAGATTTTAACCAAAGTTGCAAAAATAGGCTTATCTCACCGTTTCCAGCGCTTTTGTGCATCTTGGACACATATGTGATGAAAAATTGAAGATTTTAACCAAAGTTGCAAAAATAGGCTTATCTCCCCGTTTCCAGCACTTTTTGGCACTTAGAGCGAATCTGACAGTAGAAACCGTGCAGTTGCTACTTTTTCATTGGGGTTTCCAAAACTTAAAATCTTTTTTTTAAAGAGTTCCTTTAGAGTTGAAACCAAGATTTCAAATTATCCTTTTTCATTATTATAATCCACTGTATGCATTTTAAGTATCAAGGAAATTGAGTGAAGGCCTTTTGAGAAAACACGTTGATTAGTGACCCTATTTCATTATGGCAGTCAAACCACTGATTTTCAACTTTAGTCTATGAAACCTCCAAACCTTAAACATTGTTGCAAAATTAGGCTTATCTCACCGTTTCCAGCACTTTTGCGCACCTTGGGCATATCTGTGATGAAAAAATGAAGATTTTAACCAAAGTTGCAAAAATAGGCTTATCTCACCGTTTCCAGCGCTTTTGCGCATCTTGGGCACATCTGTTTTGAAAAATTGAAGATTTTAACCAAAGTTGCAAAAATAGGCTTATCTCACCGTTTCCAGAGCTTTTGCGCATCTTGGGCACATCTGTGATGAAAAATTGAAGATTTTAACCAAAGTTGCAAAAATAGGCTTATCTCACCGTTTCCAGCGCTTTTGTGCATCTTGGGCACATCTGTGATGAAAAATTGAAGATTTTAACCAAAGTTGCAAAAATAGGCTTATCTCACCGTTTCCAGCGCTTTTGTGCATCTTGGACACATCTGTGATGAAAAATTGAAGATTTTAACCAAAGTTGCAAAAATAGGCTTATCTCACCGTTTCCAGCGCTTTTGTGCATCTTGGGCACATCTGTGATGAAAAATTTAAGATTTTAACCAAAGTTGCAAAAATAGGCTTATCTCACCGTTTCCAGAGCTTTTGCGCATCTTGGGCACATCTGTGATGAAAAATTGAAGATTTTAACCAAAGTTGCAAAAATAGGCTTATCTCACCGTTTCCAGCGCTTTTGTGCATCTTGGGCACATCTGTGATGAAAAATTGAAGATTTTAACCAAAGTTGCAAAAATAGGCTTATCTCACCGTTTCCAGCGCTTTTGTGCATCTTGGACACATCTGTGATGAAAAATTGAAGATTTTAACCATTGTTGCAAAAATAGGCTTATCTCCCCGTTTCCAGCACTTTTTGGCACTTAGAGCGAATCTGACAGTAGAAACCGTGCAGTTGCTACTTTTTCATTGGGGTTTCCAAAACTTAAAATCTTTTTTTTAAAGAGTTCCTTTAGAGTTGAAACCAAGATTTCAAATTATCCTTTTTCATTATTATAATCCACTGTATGCATTTTAAGTATCAAGGAATTTGACTGAAGGCCTTTTGAGGAAACACGTTGATTAGTGACCCTATTTCATTATGGCAGTCAAACCACTGATTTTCAACTTTAGTCTATGAAGCCTCCAAACCTTAAACATTGTTGCAAAATTAGGCTTATCTCACCGTTTCCAGCACTTTTGTTTACCTTGGGCATATCTGTGATGAAAAATTTAAGATTTTAACCAAAGTTGCAAAAATAGGCTTATCTCACCGTTTCCAGAGCTTTTGCGCATCTTGGGCACATCTGTGATGAAAAATTTAAGATTTTAACCAAAGTTGCAAAAATAGGCTTATCTCACCATTTCCAGCGCTTTTGTGCATCTTGGGCACATCTGTGATGAAAAATTGAAGATTTTAACCAAAGTTGCAAAAATAGGCTTATCTCACCGTTTCCAGCGCTTTTGTGCATCTTGGACACATCTGTGATGAAAAATTGAAGATTTTAACCATTGTTGCAAAAATAGGCTTATCTCCCCGTTTCCAGCACTTTTTGGCACTTAGAGCGAATCTGACAGTAGAAACCGTGCAGTTGCTACTTTTTCATTGGGGTTTCCAAAACTTAAAATCTTTTTTTTAAAGAGTTCCTTTAGAGTTGAAACCAAGATTTCAAATTATCCTTTTTCATTATTATAATCCACTGTATGCATTTTAAGTATCAAGGAATTTGACTGAAGGCCTTTTGAGAAAACACGTTGATTAGTGACCCTATTTCATTATGGCAGTCAAACCACTGATTTTCAACTTTAGTCTATGAAGCCTCCAAACCTTAAACATTGTTGCAAAATTAGGCTTATCTCACCGTTTCCAGCACTTTTGTGCACCTTGGGCATATCTGTGATGAAAAAATGAAGATTTTAACCAAAGTTGCAAAAATAGGCTTATCTCACCGTTTCCAGCGCTTTTGTGCATCTTGGGAACATCTGTGATGAAAAATTTAAGATTTTAACCAAAGTTGCAAAAATAGGCTTATCTCACCGTTTCCAGCGCTTTTGTGCATCTTGCGCACATCTGTGATGAAAAATTGAAGATTTTAACCAAAGTTGCAAAAATAGGCTTATCTCACCGTTTCCAGCGCTTTTGTGCATCTTGGACACATCTGTGATGAAAAATTGAAGATTTTAACCATTGTTGCAAAAATAGGCTTATCTCCCCGTTTCCAGCACTTTTTGGCACTTAGAGCGAATCTGACAGTAGAAACCGTGCAGTTGCTACTTTTTCATTGGGGTTTCCAAAACTTAAAATCTTTTTTTTAAAGAGTTTCTTTAGAGTTGAAACCAAGATTTCAAATTATCCTTTTTCATTATTATAATCCACTGTATGCATTTTAAGTATCAAGGAAATTGAGTGAAGGCCTTTTGAGAAAACACGTTGATTAGTGACCCTATTTCATTATGGCAGTCAAACCACTGATTTTCAACTTTAGTCTATGAAACCTCCAAACCTTAAACATTGTTGCAAAATTAGGCTTATCTCACCGTTTCCAGCACTTTTGTGCACCTTGGGCATATCTGTGATGAAAAAATGAAGATTTTAACCAAAGTTGCAAAAATAGGCTTATCTCACCGTTTCCAGCGCTTTTGTGCATCTTGGGCACATCTGTGATGAAAAATTGAAGATTTTAACCAAAGTTGCAAAAATAGGCTTATCTCACCGTTTCCAGCGCTTTTGTGCATCTTGGGCACATCTGTGATGAAAAATTGAAGATTTTAACCAAAGTTGCAAAAATAGGCTTATCTCACCGTTTCCAGCGCTTTTGTGCATCTTGGACACATCTGTGATGAAAAATTGAAGATTTTAACCATTGTTGCAAAAATAGGCTTATCTCCCCGTTTCCAGCACTTTTTGGCACTTAGAGCGAATCTGACAGTAGAAACCGTGCAGTTGCTACTTTTTCATTGGGGTTTCCAAAACTTAAAATCTTTTTTTTAAAGAGTTCCTTTAGAGTTGAAACCAAGATTTCAAATTATCCTTTTTCATTATTATAATCCACTGTATGCATTTTAAGTATCAAGGAATTTGACTGAAGGCCTTTTGAGAAAACACGTTGATTAGTGACCCTATTTCATTATGGCAGTCAAACCACTGATTTTCAACTTTAGTCTATGAAGCCTCCAAACCTTAAACATTGTTGCAAAATTAGGCTTATCTCACCGTTTCCAGCACTTTTGTGCACCTTGGGCATATCTGTGATGAAAAAATGAAGATTTTAACCAAAGTTGCAAAAATAGGCTTATCTCACCGTTTCCAGCGCTTTTGTGCATCTTGGGAACATCTGTGATGAAAAATTTAAGATTTTAACCAAAGTTGCAAAAATAGGCTTATCTCACCGTTTCCAGCGCTTTTGTGCATCTTGCGCACATCTGTGATGAAAAATTGAAGATTTTAACCAAAGTTGCAAAAATAGGCTTATCTCACCGTTTCCAGCGCTTTTGTGCATCTTGGACACATCTGTGATGAAAAATTGAAGATTTTAACCATTGTTGCAAAAATAGGCTTATCTCCCCGTTTCCAGCACTTTTTGGCACTTAGAGCGAATCTGACAGTAGAAACCGTGCAGTTGCTACTTTTTCATTGGGGTTTCCAAAACTTAAAATCTTTTTTTTAAAGAGTTTCTTTAGAGTTGAAACCAAGATTTCAAATTATCCTTTTTCATTATTATAATCCACTGTATGCATTTTAAGTATCAAGGAAATTGAGTGAAGGCCTTTTGAGAAAACACGTTGATTAGTGACCCTATTTCATTATGGCAGTCAAACCACTGATTTTCAACTTTAGTCTATGAAACCTCCAAACCTTAAACATTGTTGCAAAATTAGGCTTATCTCACCGTTTCCAGCACTTTTGTGCACCTTGGGCATATCTGTGATGAAAAAATGAAGATTTTAACCAAAGTTGCAAAAATAGGCTTATCTCACCGTTTCCAGCGCTTTTGTGCATCTTGGGCACATCTGTGATGAAAAATTGAAGATTTTAACCAAAGTTGCAAAAATAGGCTTATCTCACCGTTTCCAGCGCTTTTGTGCATCTTGGGCACATCTGTGATGAAAAATTGAAGATTTTAACCAAAGTTGCAAAAATAGGCTTATCTCACCGTTTCCAGCGCTTTTGTGCATCTTGGACACATCTGTGATGAAAAATTGAAGATTTTAACCATTGTTGCAAAAATAGGCTTATCTCCCCGTTTCCAGCACTTTTTGGCACTTAGAGCGAATCTGACAGTAGAAACCGTGCAGTTGCTACTTTTTCATTGGGGTTTCCAAAACTTAAAATCTTTTTTTTAAAGAGTTCCTTTAGAGTTGAAACCAAGATTTCAAATTATCCTTTTTCATTATTATAATCCACTGTATGCATTTTAAGTATCAAGGAATTTGACTGAAGGCCTTTTGAGAAAACACGTTGATTAGTGACCCTATTTCATTATGGCAGTCAAACCACTGATTTTCAACTTTAGTCTATGAAACCTCCAAACCTTAAACATTGTTGCAAAATTAGGCTTATCTCACCGTTTCCAGCACTTTTGTGCACCTTGGGCATATCTGTGATGAAAAAATGAAGATTTTAACCAAAGTTGCAAAAATAGGCTTATCTCACCGTTTCCAGCGCTTTTGGGCATCTTGGGCACATCTGTGATGAAAAATTTAAGATTTTAACCAAAGTTGCAAAAATAGGCTTATCTCACCGTTTCCAGCGCTTTTGTGCATCTTGGACACATATGTGATGAAAAATTGAAGATTTTAACCAAAGTTGCAAAAATAGGCTTATCTCCCCGTTTCCAGCACTTTTTGGCACTTAGAGCGAATCTGACAGTAGAAACCGTGCAGTTGCTACTTTTTCATTGGGGTTTCCAAAACTTAAAATCTTTTTTTTAAAGAGTTCCTTTAGAGTTGAAACCAAGATTTCAAATTATCCTTTTTCATTATTATAATCCACTGTATGCATTTTAAGTATCAAGGAAATTGAGTGAAGGCCTTTTGAGAAAACACGTTGATTAGTGACCCTATTTCATTATGGCAGTCAAACCACTGATTTTCAACTTTAGTCTATGAAACCTCCAAACCTTAAACATTGTTGCAAAATTAGGCTTATCTCAACGTTTCCAGCACTTTTGCGCACCTTGGGCATATCTGTGATGAAAAAATGAAGATTTTAACCAAAGTTGCAAAAATAGGCTTATCTCACCGTTTCCAGCGCTTTTGCGCATCTTGGGCACATCTGTTTTGAAAAATTGAAGATTTTAACCAAAGTTGCAAAAATAGGCTTATCTCACCGTTTCCAGAGCTTTTGCGCATCTTGGGCACATCTGTGATGAAAAATTGAAGATTTTAACCAAAGTTGCAAAAATAGGCTTATCTCACCGTTTCCAGCGCTTTTGTGCATCTTGGGCACATCTGTGATGAAAAATTGAAGATTTTAACCAAAGTTGCAAAAATAGGCTTATCTCACCGTTTCCAGCGCTTTTGTGCATCTTGGACACATCTGTGATGAAAAATTGAAGATTTTAACCAAAGTTGCAAAAATAGGCTTATCTCACCGTTTCCAGAGCTTTTGCGCATCTTGGGCACATCTGTGATGAAAAATTGAAGATTTTAACCAAAGTTGCAAAAATAGGCTTATCTCACCGTTTCCAGCGCTTTTGTGCATCTTGGGCACATCTGTGATGAAAAATTTAAGATTTTAACCAAAGTTGCAAAAATAGGCTTATCTCACCGTTTCCAGAGCTTTTGCGCATCTTGGGCACATCTGTGATGAAAAATTGAAGATTTTAACCAAAGTTGCAAAAATAGGCTTATCTCACCGTTTCCAGCGCTTTTGTGCATCTTGGGCACATCTGTGATGAAAAATTGAAGATTTTAACCAAAGTTGCAAAAATAGGCTTATCTCACCGTTTCCAGCGCTTTTGTGCATCTTGGACACATCTGTGATGAAAAATTGAAGATTTTAACCATTGTTGCAAAAATAGGCTTATCTCCCCGTTTCCAGCACTTTTTGGCACTTAGAGCGAATCTGACAGTAGAAACAGTGCAGTTGCTACTTTTTCATTGGGGTTTCCAAAACTTAAAATCTTTTTTTTAAAGAGTTCCTTTAGAGTTGAAACCAAGATTTCAAATTATCCTTTTTCATTATTATAATCCACTGTATGCATTTTAAGTATCAAGGAATTTGACTGAAGGCCTTTTGAGGAAACACGTTGATTAGTGACCCTATTTCATTATGGCAGTCAAACCACTGATTTTCAACTTTAGTCTATGAAACCTCCAAACCTTAAACATTGTTGCAAAATTAGGCTTATCTCACCGTTTCCAGCACTTTTGTGCACCTTGGGCATATCTGTGATGAAAAAATGAAGATTTTAACCAAAGTTGCAAAAATAGGCTTATCTCACCGTTTCCAGCGCTTTTGTGCATCTTGGGCACATCTGTGATGAAAAATTGAAGATTTTAACCAAAGTTGCAAAAATAGGCTTATCTCACCGTTTCCAGCGCTTTTGTGCATCTTGGGCACATCTGTGATGAAAAATTGAAGATTTTAACCAAAGTTGCAAAAATAGGCTTATCTCACCGTTTCCAGCGCTTTTGTGCATCTTGGACACATCTGTGATGAAAAATTGAAGATTTTAACCATTGTTGCAAAAATAGGCTTATCTCCCCGTTTCCAGCACTTTTTGGCACTTAGAGCGAATCTGACAGTAGAAACCGTGCAGTTGCTACTTTTTCATTGGGGTTTCCAAAACTTAAAATCTTTTTTTTAAAGAGTTCCTTTAGAGTTGAAACCAAGATTTCAAATTATCCTTTTTCATTATTATAATCCACTGTATGCATTTTAAGTATCAAGGAATTTGACTGAAGGCCTTTTGAGAAAACACGTTGATTAGTGACCCTATTTCATTATGGCAGTCAAACCACTGATTTTCAACTTTAGTCTATGAAACCTCCAAACCTTAAACATTGTTGCAAAATTAGGCTTATCTCACCGTTTCCAGCACTTTTGTGCACCTTGGGCATATCTGTGATGAAAAAATGAAGATTTTAACCAAAGTTGCAAAAATAGGCTTATCTCACCGTTTCCAGCGCTTTTGGGCATCTTGGGCACATCTGTGATGAAAAATTTAAGATTTTAACCAAAGTTGCAAAAATAGGCTTATCTCACCGTTTCCAGCGCTTTTGTGCATCTTGGACACATATGTGATGAAAAATTGAAGATTTTAACCAAAGTTGCAAAAATAGGCTTATCTCCCCGTTTCCAGCACTTTTTGGCACTTAGAGCGAATCTGACAGTAGAAACCGTGCAGTTGCTACTTTTTCATTGGGGTTTCCAAAACTTAAAATCTTTTTTTTAAAGAGTTCCTTTAGAGTTGAAACCAAGATTTCAAATTATCCTTTTTCATTATTATAATCCACTGTATGCATTTTAAGTATCAAGGAAATTGAGTGAAGGCCTTTTGAGAAAACACGTTGATTAGTGACCCTATTTCATTATGGCAGTCAAACCACTGATTTTCAACTTTAGTCTATGAAACCTCCAAACCTTAAACATTGTTGCAAAATTAGGCTTATCTCAACGTTTCCAGCACTTTTGCGCACCTTGGGCATATCTGTGATGAAAAAATGAAGATTTTAACCAAAGTTGCAAAAATAGGCTTATCTCACCGTTTCCAGCGCTTTTGCGCATCTTGGGCACATCTGTTTTGAAAAATTGAAGATTTTAACCAAAGTTGCAAAAATAGGCTTATCTCACCGTTTCCAGAGCTTTTGCGCATCTTGGGCACATCTGTGATGAAAAATTGAAGATTTTAACCAAAGTTGCAAAAATAGGCTTATCTCACCGTTTCCAGCGCTTTTGTGCATCTTGGGCACATCTGTGATGAAAAATTGAAGATTTTAACCAAAGTTGCAAAAATAGGCTTATCTCACCGTTTCCAGCGCTTTTGTGCATCTTGGACACATCTGTGATGAAAAATTGAAGATTTTAACCAAAGTTGCAAAAATAGGCTTATCTCACCGTTTCCAGAGCTTTTGCGCATCTTGGGCACATCTGTGATGAAAAATTGAAGATTTTAACCAAAGTTGCAAAAATAGGCTTATCTCACCGTTTCCAGCGCTTTTGTGCATCTTGGGCACATCTGTGATGAAAAATTTAAGATTTTAACCAAAGTTGCAAAAATAGGCTTATCTCACCGTTTCCAGAGCTTTTGCGCATCTTGGGCACATCTGTGATGAAAAATTGAAGATTTTAACCAAAGTTGCAAAAATAGGCTTATCTCACCGTTTCCAGCGCTTTTGTGCATCTTGGGCACATCTGTGATGAAAAATTGAAGATTTTAACCAAAGTTGCAAAAATAGGCTTATCTCACCGTTTCCAGCGCTTTTGTGCATCTTGGGCACATCTGTGATGAAAAATTGAAGATTTTAACCAAAGTTGCAAAAATAGGCTTATCTCACCGTTTCCAGCGCTTTTGTGCATCTTGGACACATCTGTGATGAAAAATTGAAGATTTTAACCATTGTTGCAAAAATAGGCTTATCTCCCCGTTTCCAGCACTTTTTGGCACTTAGAGCGAATCTGACAGTAGAAACCGTGCAGTTGCTACTTTTTCATTGGGGTTTCCAAAACTTAAAATCTTTTTTTTAAAGAGTTCCTTTAGAGTTGAAACCAAGATTTCAAATTATCCTTTTTCATTATTATAATCCACTGTATGCATTTTAAGTATCAAGGAATTTGACTGAAGGCCTTTTGAGGAAACACGTTGATTAGTGACCCTATTTCATTATGGCAGTCAAACCACTGATTTTCAACTTTAGTCTATGAAGCCTCCAAACCTTAAACATTGTTGCAAAATTAGGCTTATCTCACCGTTTCCAGCACTTTTGTTTACCTTGGGCATATCTGTGATGAAAAATTTAAGATTTTAACCAAAGTTGCAAAAATAGGCTTATCTCACCGTTTCCAGAGCTTTTGCGCATCTTGGGCACATCTGTGATGAAAAATTTAAGATTTTAACCAAAGTTGCAAAAATAGGCTTATCTCACCATTTCCAGCGCTTTTGTGCATCTTGGGCACATCTGTGATGAAAAATTGAAGATTTTAACCAAAGTTGCAAAAATAGGCTTATCTCACCGTTTCCAGCGCTTTTGTGCATCTTGGACACATCTGTGATGAAAAATTGAAGATTTTAACCATTGTTGCAAAAATAGGCTTATCTCCCCGTTTCCAGCACTTTTTGGCACTTAGAGCGAATCTGACAGTAGAAACCGTGCAGTTGCTACTTTTTCATTGGGGTTTCCAAAACTTAAAATCTTTTTTTTAAAGAGTTCCTTTAGAGTTGAAACCAAGATTTCAAATTATCCTTTTTCATTATTATAATCCACTGTATGCATTTTAAGTATCAAGGAATTTGACTGAAGGCCTTTTGAGAAAACACGTTGATTAGTGACCCTATTTCATTATGGCAGTCAAACCACTGATTTTCAACTTTAGTCTATGAAACCTCCAAACCTTAAACATTGTTGCAAAATTAGGCTTATCTCACCGTTTCCAGCACTTTTGTGCACCTTGGGCATATCTGTGATGAAAAAATGAAGATTTTAACCAAAGTTGCAAAAATAGGCTTATCTCACCGTTTCCAGCGCTTTTGGGCATCTTGGGCACATCTGTGATGAAAAATTTAAGATTTTAACCAAAGTTGCAAAAATAGGCTTATCTCACCGTTTCCAGCGCTTTTGTGCATCTTGGACACATATGTGATGAAAAATTGAAGATTTTAACCAAAGTTGCAAAAATAGGCTTATCTCCCCGTTTCCAGCACTTTTTGGCACTTAGAGCGAATCTGACAGTAGAAACCGTGCAGTTGCTACTTTTTCATTGGGGTTTCCAAAACTTAAAATCTTTTTTTTAAAGAGTTCCTTTAGAGTTGAAACCAAGATTTCAAATTATCCTTTTTCATTATTATAATCCACTGTATGCATTTTAAGTATCAAGGAAATTGAGTGAAGGCCTTTTGAGAAAACACGTTGATTAGTGACCCTATTTCATTATGGCAGTCAAACCACTGATTTTCAACTTTAGTCTATGAAACCTCCAAACCTTAAACATTGTTGCAAAATTAGGCTTATCTCAACGTTTCCAGCACTTTTGCGCACCTTGGGCATATCTGTGATGAAAAAATGAAGATTTTAACCAAAGTTGCAAAAATAGGCTTATCTCACCGTTTCCAGCGCTTTTGCGCATCTTGGGCACATCTGTTTTGAAAAATTGAAGATTTTAACCAAAGTTGCAAAAATAGGCTTATCTCACCGTTTCCAGAGCTTTTGCGCATCTTGGGCACATCTGTGATGAAAAATTGAAGATTTTAACCAAAGTTGCAAAAATAGGCTTATCTCACCGTTTCCAGCGCTTTTGTGCATCTTGGGCACATCTGTGATGAAAAATTGAAGATTTTAACCAAAGTTGCAAAAATAGGCTTATCTCACCGTTTCCAGCGCTTTTGTGCATCTTGGACACATCTGTGATGAAAAATTGAAGATTTTAACCAAAGTTGCAAAAATAGGCTTATCTCACCGTTTCCAGAGCTTTTGCGCATCTTGGGCACATCTGTGATGAAAAATTGAAGATTTTAACCAAAGTTGCAAAAATAGGCTTATCTCACCGTTTCCAGCGCTTTTGCGCATCTTGGGCACATCTGTGATGAAAAATTTAAGATTTTAACCAAAGTTGCAAAAATAGGCTTATCTCACCATTTCCAGCGCTTTTGTGCATCTTGGGCACATCTGTGATGAAAAATTGAAGATTTTAACCAAAGTTGCAAAAATAGGCTTATCTCACCGTTTCCAGCGCTTTTGTGCATCTTGGACACATCTGTGATGAAAAATTGAAGATTTTAACCATTGTTGCAAAAATAGGCTTATCTCCCCGTTTCCAGCACTTTTTGGCACTTAGAGCGAATCTGACAGTAGAAACCGTGCAGTTGCTACTTTTTCATTGGGGTTTCCAAAACTTAAAATCTTTTTTTTAAAGAGTTCCTTTAGAGTTGAAACCAAGATTTCAAATTATCCTTTTTCATTATTATAATCCACTGTATGCATTTTAAGTATCAAGGAATTTGACTGAAGGCCTTTTGAGAAAACACGTTGATTAGTGACCCTATTTCATTATGGCAGTCAAACCACTGATTTTCAACTTTAGTCTATGAAGCCTCCAAACCTTAAACATTGTTGCAAAATTAGGCTTATCTCACCGTTTCCAGCACTTTTGTGCACCTTGGGCATATCTGTGATGAAAAAATGAAGATTTTAACCAAAGTTGCAAAAATAGGCTTATCTCACCGTTTCCAGCGCTTTTGTGCATCTTGGGAACATCTGTGATGAAAAATTTAAGATTTTAACCAAAGTTGCAAAAATAGGCTTATCTCACCGTTTCCAGCGCTTTTGTGCATCTTGCGCACATCTGTGATGAAAAATTGAAGATTTTAACCAAAGTTGCAAAAATAGGCTTATCTCACCGTTTCCAGCGCTTTTGTGCATCTTGGACACATCTGTGATGAAAAATTGAAGATTTTAACCATTGTTGCAAAAATAGGCTTATCTCCCCGTTTCCAGCACTTTTTGGCACTTAGAGCGAATCTGACAGTAGAAACCGTGCAGTTGCTACTTTTTCATTGGGGTTTCCAAAACTTAAAATCTTTTTTTTAAAGAGTTTCTTTAGAGTTGAAACCAAGATTTCAAATTATCCTTTTTCATTATTATAATCCACTGTATGCATTTTAAGTATCAAGGAAATTGAGTGAAGGCCTTTTGAGAAAACACGTTGATTAGTGACCCTATTTCATTATGGCAGTCAAACCACTGATTTTCAACTTTAGTCTATGAAACCTCCAAACCTTAAACATTGTTGCAAAATTAGGCTTATCTCACCGTTTCCAGCACTTTTGTGCACCTTGGGCATATCTGTGATGAAAAAATGAAGATTTTAACCAAAGTTGCAAAAATAGGCTTATCTCACCGTTTCCAGCGCTTTTGTGCATCTTGGGCACATCTGTGATGAAAAATTGAAGATTTTAACCAAAGTTGCAAAAATAGGCTTATCTCACCGTTTCCAGCGCTTTTGTGCATCTTGGACACATCTGTGATGAAAAATTGAAGATTTTAACCATTGTTGCAAAAATAGGCTTATCTCCCCGTTTCCAGCACTTTTTGGCATCTTGGGCACATCTGTGATGAAAAATTGAAGATTTTAACCAAAGTTGCAAAAATAGGCTTATCTCACCGTTTCCAGCGCTTTTGCGCATCTTGGGCACATCTGTGATGAAAAATTGAAGATTTTAACCAAAGTTGCAAAAATAGGCTTATCTCACCGTTTCCAGCGCTTTTGTGCATCTTGGGCACATCTGTGATGAAAAATTGAAGATTTTAACCAAAGTTGCAAAAATAGGCTTATCTCACCGTTTCCAGCGCTTTTGTGCATCTTGGACACATCTGTGATGAAAAATTGAAGATTTTAACCATTGTTGCAAAAATAGGCTTATCTCCCCGTTTCCAGCACTTTTTGGCACTTAGAGCGAATCTGACAGTAGAAACCGTGCAGTTGCTACTTTTTCATTGGGGCTTCCAAAACTTAAAATCTTTTTTTTAAAGAGTTCCTTTAGAGTTGAAACCAAGATTTCAAATTATCCTTTTTCATTATTATAATCCACTGTATGCATTTTAAGTATCAAGGAATTTGACTGAAGGCCTTTTGAGAAAACACGTTTATTAGTGACCCTATTTCATTATGGCAGTCAAACCACTGATTTTCAACTTTAGTCTATGAAACCTCCAAACCTTAAACATTGTTGCAAAATTAGGCTTATCTCACCGTTTCCAGCACTTTTGCGCACCTTGGGCATATCTGTGATGAAAAAATGAAGATTTTAACCAAAGTTGCAAAAATAGGCTTATCTCACCGTTTCCAGCGCTTTTGCGCATCTTGGGCACATCTGTTTTGAAAAATTGAAGATTTTAACCAAAGTTGCAAAAATAGGCTTATCTCACCGTTTCCGGCGCTTTTGTGCATCTTGGGCACATCTGTGATGAAAAATTTAAGATTTTAACCAAAGTTGCAAAAATAGGCTTATCTCACCGTTTCCAGCGCTTTTGTGCATCTTGGGCACATCTGTGATGAAAAATTGAAGATTTTAACCATTGTTGCAAAAATAGGCTTATCTCCCCGTTTCCAGCACTTTTTGGCACTTAGAGCGAATCTGACAGTAGAAACCGTGCAGTTGCTACTTTTTCATTGGGGTTTCCAAAACTTAAAATCTTTTTTTTAAAGAGTTCCTTTAGAGTTGAAACCAAGATTTCAAATTATCCTTTTTCATTATTATAATCCACTGTATGCATTTTAAGTATCAAGGAAATTGAGTGAAGGCCTTTTGAGAAAACACGTTGATTAGTGACCCTATTTCATTATGGCAGTCAAACCACTGATTTTCAACTTTAGTCTATGAAACCTCCAAACCTTAAACATTGTTGCAAAATTAGGCTTATCTCACCGTTTCCAGCACTTTTGTGCACCTTGGGCATATCTGTGATGAAAAATTGAAGATTTTAACCAAAGTTGCAAAAATAGGCTTATCTCACCGTTTCCAGCGCTTTTGTGCATCTTGGCCACATCTGTGATGAAAAATTTAAGATTTTAACCAAAGTTGCAAAAATAGGCTTATCTCACCGTTTCCAGAGCTTTTGCGCATCTTGGGCACATCTGTGATGAAAAATTGAAGATTTTAACCAAAGTTGCAAAAATAGGCTTATCTCACCGTTTCCAGCGCTTTTGTGCATCTTGGGCACATCTGTGATGAAAAATTGAAGATTTTAACCATTGTTGCAAAAATAGGCTTATCTCCCCGTTTCCAGCACTTTTTGGCACTTAGAGCGAATCTGACAGTAGAAACCGTGCAGTTGCTACTTTTTCATTGGGGTTTCCAAAACTTAAAATCTTTTTTTTAAAGAGTTCCTTTAGAGTTGAAACCAAGATTTCAAATTATCCTTTTTCATTATTATAATCCACTGTATACATTTTAAGTATCAAGGAATTTGACTGAAGGCCTTTTGAGAAAACACGTTGATTAGTGACCCTATTTCATTATGGCAGTCAAACCACTGATTTTCAACTTTAGTCTATGAAGCCTCCAAACCTTAAACATTGTTGCAAAATTAGGCTTATCTCACCGTTTCCAGAGCTTTTGCGCATCTTGGGCACATCTGTGATGAAAAATTGAAGATTTTAACCAAAGTTGCAAAAATAGGCTTATCTCACCGTTTCCAGCGCTTTTGCGCATCTTGGGCACATCTGTTTTGAAAAATTGAAGATTTTAACCAAAGTTGCAAAAATAGGCTTATCTCACCGTTTCCAGCGCTTTTGTGCATCTTGGGCACATCTGTGATGAAAAATTGAAGATTTTAACCATTGTTGCAAAAATAGGCTTATCTCCCCGTTTCCAGCACTTTTTGGCACTTAGAGCGAATCTGACAGTAGAAACCGTGCAGTTGCTACTTTTTCATTGGGGTTTCCAAAACTTAAAATCTTTTTTTTAAAGAGTTCCTTTAGAGTTGAAACCAAGATTTCAAATTATCCTTTTTCATTATTATAATCCACTGTATGCATTTTAAGTATCAAGGAAATTGAGTGAAGGCCTTTTGAGAAAACACGTTGATTAGTGACCCTATTTCATTATGGCAGTCAAACCACTGATTTTCAACTTTAGTCTATGAAACCTCCAAACCTTAAACATTGTTGCAAAATTAGGCTTATCTCACCGTTTCCAGCGCTTTTGTGCATCTTGGGCACATCTGTGATGAAAAATTGAAGATTTTAACCAAAGTTGCAAAAATAGGCTTATCTCACCGTTTCCAGCGCTTTTGTGCATCTTGGACACATCTGTGATGAAAAATTGAAGATTTTAACCATTGTTGCAAAAATAGGCTTATCTCCCCGTTTCCAGCACTTTTTGGCACTTAGAGCGAATCTGACAGTAGAAACCGTGCAGTTGCTACTTTTTCATTGGGGTTTCCAAAACTTAAAATCTTTTTTTTAAAGAGTTCCTTTAGAGTTGAAACCAAGATTTCAAATTATCCTTTTTCATTATTATAATCCACTGTATGCATTTTAAGTATCAAGGAAATTGAGTGAAGGCCTTTTGAGAAAACACGTTGATTAGTGACCCTATTTCATTATGGCAGTCAAACCACTGATTTTCAACTTTAGTCTATGAAACCTCCAAACCTTAAACATTGTTGCAAAATTAGGCTTATCTCACCGTTTCCAGCACTTTTGTGCACCTTGGGCATATCTTTGATGAAAAAATGAAGATTTTAACCAAAGTTGCAAAAATAGGCTTATCTCACCGTTTCCAGCGCTTTTGCGCATCTTGGGCACATCTGTTTTGAAAAATTGAAGATTTTAACCAAAGTTGCAAAAATAGGCTTATCTCACCGTTTCCAGCGCTTTTGTGCATCTTGGGCACATCTGTGATGAAAAATTGAAGATTTTAACCAAAGTTGCAAAAATAGGCTTATCTCACCGTTTCCAGCGCTTTTGTGCATCTTGGACACATCTGTGATGAAAAATTGAAGATTTTAACCATTGTTGCAAAAATAGGCTTATCTCCCCGTTTCCAGCACTTTTTGGCACTTAGAGCGAATCTGACAGTAGAAACCGTGCAGTTGCTACTTTTTCATTGGGGCTTCCAAAACTTAAAATCTTTTTTTTAAAGAGTTCCTTTAGAGTTGAAACCAAGATTTCAAATTATCCTTTTTCATTATTATAATCCACTGTATGCATTTTAAGTATCAAGGAATTTGACTGAAGGCCTTTTGAGAAAACACGTTGATTAGTGACCCTATTTCATTATGGCAGTCAAACCACTGATTTTCAACTTTAGTCTATGAAACCTCCAAACCTTAAACATTGTTGCAAAATTAGGCTTATCTCACCGTTTCCAGCACTTTTGTGCACCTTGGGCATATCTGTGATGAAAAAATGAAGATTTTAACCAAAGTTGCAAAAATAGGCTTATCTCAACGTTTCCAGCTCTTTTGTGCATCTTGGGCACATCTGTGATGAAAAATTGAAGATTTTAACCATTGTTGCAAAAATAGGCTTATCTCCCCGTTTCCAGCACTTTTTGGCACTTAGAGCGAATCTGACAGAAGAAACCGTGCAGTTGCTACTTTTTCATTGGGGTTTCCAAAACTTAAAATCTTTTTTTTAAAGAGTTCCTTTAGAGTTGAAACCAAGATTTCAAATTATCCTTTTTCATCATTATAATCCACTGTATGCATTTTAAGTATCAAGGAAATTGAGTGAAGGCCTTTTGAGAAAACACGTTGATTAGTGACCCTATTTCATTATGGCAGTCAAACCACTGATTTTCAACTTTAGTCTATGAAACCTCCAAACCTTAAACATTGTTGCAAAATTAGGCTTATCTCACCGTTTCCAGCGCTTTTGGGCATCTTGGGCACATCTGTGATGAAAAATTGAAGATTTTAACCAAAGTTGCAAAAATAGGCTTATCTCACCGTTGCCAGCGCTTTTGTGCATCTTGGGCACATCTGTGATGAAAAATTGAAGATTTTAACCATTGTTGCAAAAATAGGCTTATCTCCCCGTTTCCAGCACTTTTTGGCACTTAGAGCGAATCTGACAGTAGAAACCGTGCAGTTGCTACTTTTTCATTGGGGTTTCCAAAACTTAAAATCTTTTTTTTAAAGAGTTCCTTTAGAGTTGAAACCAAGATTTCAAATTATCCTTTTTCATTATTATAATCCACTGTATGCATTTTAAGTATCAAGGAATTTGACTGAAGGCCTTTTGAGAAAACACGTTGATTAGTGACCCTATTTCATTATGGCAGTCAAACCACTGATTTTCAACTTTAGTCTATGAAACCTCCAAACCTTAAACATTGTTGCAAAATTAGGCTTATCTCACCGTTTCCAGCACTTTTGTGCACCTTGGGCATATCTGTGATGAAAAAATGAAGATTTTAACCAAAGTTGCAAAAATAGGCTTATCTCACCGTTTCCAGCGCTTTTGTGCATCTTGGGCACATCTGTGATGAAAAATTTAAGATTTTAACCAAAGTTGCAAAAATAGGCTTATCTCACCGTTTCCAGAGCTTTTGGGCATCTTGGGCACATCTGTGATGAAAAATTGAAGATTTTAACCAAAGTTGCAAAAATAGGCTTATCTCACCGTTTCCAGCGCTTTTGTGCATCTTGGACACATCTGTGATGAAAAATTGAAGATTTTAACCAAAGTTGCAAAAATAGGCTTATCTCACCGTTTCCAGCGCTTTTGTGCATCTTGGGCACATCTGTGATGAAAAATTTAAGATTTTAACCAAAGTTGCAAAAATAGGCTTATCTCACCGTTTCCAGCGCTTTTGTGCATCTTGGACACATCTGTGATGAAAAATTGAAGATTTTAACCAAAGTTGCAAAAATAGGCTTATCTCCCCGTTTCCAGCACTTTTTGGCACTTAGAGCGAATCTGACAGTAGAAACCGTGCAGTTGCTACTTTTTCATTGGGGTTTCCAAAACTTAAAATCTTTTTTTTAAAGAGTTCCTTTAGAGTTGAAACCAAGATTTCAAATTATCCTTTTTCATTATTATAATCCACTGTATGCATTTTAAGTATCAAGGAAATTGAGTGAAGGCCTTTTGAGAAAACACGTTGATTAGTGACCCTATTTCATTATGGCAGTCAAACCACTGATTTTCAACTTTAGTCTATGAAACCTCCAAACCTTAAACATTGTTGCAAAATTAGGCTTATCTCAACGTTTCCAGCACTTTTGCGCACCTTGGGCATATCTGTGATGAAAAAATGAAGATTTTAACCAAAGTTGCAAAAATAGGCTTATCTCACCGTTTCCAGCGCTTTTGCGCATCTTGGGCACATCTGTTTTGAAAAATTGAAGATTTTAACCAAAGTTGCAAAAATAGGCTTATCTCACCGTTTCCAGAGCTTTTGCGCATCTTGGGCACATCTGTGATGAAAAATTGAAGATTTTAACCAAAGTTGCAAAAATAGGCTTATCTCACCGTTTCCAGCGCTTTTGTGCATCTTGGGCACATCTGTGATGAAAAATTGAAGATTTTAACCAAAGTTGCAAAAATAGGCTTATCTCACCGTTTCCAGCGCTTTTGTGCATCTTGGACACATCTGTGATGAAAAATTGAAGATTTTAACCAAAGTTGCAAAAATAGGCTTATCTCACCGTTTCCAGAGCTTTTGCGCATCTTGGGCACATCTGTGATGAAAAATTGAAGATTTTAACCAAAGTTGCAAAAATAGGCTTATCTCACCGTTTCCAGCGCTTTTGCGCATCTTGGGCACATCTGTGATGAAAAATTTAAGATTTTAACCAAAGTTGCAAAAATAGGCTTATCTCACCATTTCCAGCGCTTTTGTGCATCTTGGGCACATCTGTGATGAAAAATTGAAGATTTTAACCAAAGTTGCAAAAATAGGCTTATCTCACCGTTTCCAGCGCTTTTGTGCATCTTGGACACATCTGTGATGAAAAATTGAAGATTTTAACCATTGTTGCAAAAATAGGCTTATCTCCCCGTTTCCAGCACTTTTTGGCACTTAGAGCGAATCTGACAGTAGAAACCGTGCAGTTGCTACTTTTTCATTGGGGTTTCCAAAACTTAAAATCTTTTTTTTAAAGAGTTCCTTTAGAGTTGAAACCAAGATTTCAAATTATCCTTTTTCATTATTATAATCCACTGTATGCATTTTAAGTATCAAGGAATTTGACTGAAGGCCTTTTGAGAAAACACGTTGATTAGTGACCCTATTTCATTATGGCAGTCAAACCACTGATTTTCAACTTTAGTCTATGAAGCCTCCAAACCTTAAACATTGTTGCAAAATTAGGCTTATCTCACCGTTTCCAGCACTTTTGTGCACCTTGGGCATATCTGTGATGAAAAAATGAAGATTTTAACCAAAGTTGCAAAAATAGGCTTATCTCACCGTTTCCAGCGCTTTTGTGCATCTTGGGAACATCTGTGATGAAAAATTTAAGATTTTAACCAAAGTTGCAAAAATAGGCTTATCTCACCGTTTCCAGCGCTTTTGTGCATCTTGCGCACATCTGTGATGAAAAATTGAAGATTTTAACCAAAGTTGCAAAAATAGGCTTATCTCACCGTTTCCAGCGCTTTTGTGCATCTTGGACACATCTGTGATGAAAAATTGAAGATTTTAACCATTGTTGCAAAAATAGGCTTATCTCCCCGTTTCCAGCACTTTTTGGCACTTAGAGCGAATCTGACAGTAGAAACCGTGCAGTTGCTACTTTTTCATTGGGGTTTCCAAAACTTAAAATCTTTTTTTTAAAGAGTTTCTTTAGAGTTGAAACCAAGATTTCAAATTATCCTTTTTCATTATTATAATCCACTGTATGCATTTTAAGTATCAAGGAAATTGAGTGAAGGCCTTTTGAGAAAACACGTTGATTAGTGACCCTATTTCATTATGGCAGTCAAACCACTGATTTTCAACTTTAGTCTATGAAACCTCCAAACCTTAAACATTGTTGCAAAATTAGGCTTATCTCACCGTTTCCAGCACTTTTGTGCACCTTGGGCATATCTGTGATGAAAAAATGAAGATTTTAACCAAAGTTGCAAAAATAGGCTTATCTCACCGTTTCCAGCGCTTTTGTGCATCTTGGGCACATCTGTGATGAAAAATTGAAGATTTTAACCAAAGTTGCAAAAATAGGCTTATCTCACCGTTTCCAGCGCTTTTGTGCATCTTGGGCACATCTGTGATGAAAAATTGAAGATTTTAACCAAAGTTGCAAAAATAGGCTTATCTCACCGTTTCCAGCGCTTTTGTGCATCTTGGACACATCTGTGATGAAAAATTGAAGATTTTAACCATTGTTGCAAAAATAGGCTTATCTCCCCGTTTCCAGCACTTTTTGGCACTTAGAGCGAATCTGACAGTAGAAACCGTGCAGTTGCTACTTTTTCATTGGGGTTTCCAAAACTTAAAATCTTTTTTTTAAAGAGTTCCTTTAGAGTTGAAACCAAGATTTCAAATTATCCTTTTTCATTATTATAATCCACTGTATGCATTTTAAGTATCAAGGAATTTGACTGAAGGCCTTTTGAGAAAACACGTTGATTAGTGACCCTATTTCATTATGGCAGTCAAACCACTGATTTTCAACTTTAGTCTATGAAACCTCCAAACCTTAAACATTGTTGCAAAATTAGGCTTATCTCACCGTTTCCAGCACTTTTGTGCACCTTGGGCATATCTGTGATGAAAAAATGAAGATTTTAACCAAAGTTGCAAAAATAGGCTTATCTCACCGTTTCCAGCGCTTTTGTGCATCTTGGGCACATCTGTGATGAAAAATTGAAGATTTTAACCAAAGTTGCAAAAATAGGCTTATCTCACCGTTTCCAGCGCTTTTGTGCATCTTGGGCACATCTGTGATGAAAAATTGAAGATTTTAACCAAAGTTGCAAAAATAGGCTTATCTCACCGTTTCCAGCGCTTTTGTGCATCTTGGACACATCTGTGATGAAAAATTGAAGATTTTAACCATTGTTGCAAAAATAGGCTTATCTCCCCGTTTCCAGCACTTTTTGGCACTTAGAGCGAATCTGACAGTAGAAACCGTGCAGTTGCTACTTTTTCATTGGGGTTTCCAAAACTTAAAATCTTTTTTTTAAAGAGTTCCTTTAGAGTTGAAACCAAGATTTCAAATTATCCTTTTTCATTATTATAATCCACTGTATGCATTTTAAGTATCAAGGAATTTGACTGAAGGCCTTTTGAGAAAACACGTTGATTAGTGACCCTATTTCATTATGGCAGTCAAACCACTGATTTTCAACTTTAGTCTATGAAACCTCCAAACCTTAAACATTGTTGCAAAATTAGGCTTATCTCACCGTTTCCAGCACTTTTGTGCACCTTGGGCATATCTGTGATGAAAAAATGAAGATTTTAACCAAAGTTGCAAAAATAGGCTTATCTCACCGTTTCCAGCGCTTTTGGGCATCTTGGGCACATCTGTGATGAAAAATTTAAGATTTTAACCAAAGTTGCAAAAATAGGCTTATCTCACCGTTTCCAGCGCTTTTGTGCATCTTGGACACATATGTGATGAAAAATTGAAGATTTTAACCAAAGTTGCAAAAATAGGCTTATCTCCCCGTTTCCAGCACTTTTTGGCACTTAGAGCGAATCTGACAGTAGAAACCGTGCAGTTGCTACTTTTTCATTGGGGTTTCCAAAACTTAAAATCTTTTTTTTAAAGAGTTCCTTTAGAGTTGAAACCAAGATTTCAAATTATCCTTTTTCATTATTATAATCCACTGTATGCATTTTAAGTATCAAGGAAATTGAGTGAAGGCCTTTTGAGAAAACACGTTGATTAGTGACCCTATTTCATTATGGCAGTCAAACCACTGATTTTCAACTTTAGTCTATGAAACCTCCAAACCTTAAACATTGTTGCAAAATTAGGCTTATCTCAACGTTTCCAGCACTTTTGCGCACCTTGGGCATATCTGTGATGAAAAAATGAAGATTTTAACCAAAGTTGCAAAAATAGGCTTATCTCACCGTTTCCAGCGCTTTTGCGCATCTTGGGCACATCTGTTTTGAAAAATTGAAGATTTTAACCAAAGTTGCAAAAATAGGCTTATCTCACCGTTTCCAGAGCTTTTGCGCATCTTGGGCACATCTGTGATGAAAAATTGAAGATTTTAACCAAAGTTGCAAAAATAGGCTTATCTCACCGTTTCCAGCGCTTTTGTGCATCTTGGGCACATCTGTGATGAAAAATTGAAGATTTTAACCAAAGTTGCAAAAATAGGCTTATCTCACCGTTTCCAGCGCTTTTGTGCATCTTGGACACATCTGTGATGAAAAATTGAAGATTTTAACCAAAGTTGCAAAAATAGGCTTATCTCACCGTTTCCAGAGCTTTTGCGCATCTTGGGCACATCTGTGATGAAAAATTGAAGATTTTAACCAAAGTTGCAAAAATAGGCTTATCTCACCGTTTCCAGCGCTTTTGTGCATCTTGGGCACATCTGTGATGAAAAATTTAAGATTTTAACCAAAGTTGCAAAAATAGGCTTATCTCACCGTTTCCAGAGCTTTTGCGCATCTTGGGCACATCTGTGATGAAAAATTGAAGATTTTAACCAAAGTTGCAAAAATAGGCTTATCTCACCGTTTCCAGCGCTTTTGTGCATCTTGGGCACATCTGTGATGAAAAATTGAAGATTTTAACCAAAGTTGCAAAAATAGGCTTATCTCACCGTTTCCAGCGCTTTTGTGCATCTTGGGCACATCTGTGATGAAAAATTGAAGATTTTAACCAAAGTTGCAAAAATAGGCTTATCTCACCGTTTCCAGCGCTTTTGTGCATCTTGGACACATCTGTGATGAAAAATTGAAGATTTTAACCATTGTTGCAAAAATAGGCTTATCTCCCCGTTTCCAGCACTTTTTGGCACTTAGAGCGAATCTGACAGTAGAAACCGTGCAGTTGCTACTTTTTCATTGGGGTTTCCAAAACTTAAAATCTTTTTTTTAAAGAGTTCCTTTAGAGTTGAAACCAAGATTTCAAATTATCCTTTTTCATTATTATAATCCACTGTATGCATTTTAAGTATCAAGGAATTTGACTGAAGGCCTTTTGAGGAAACACGTTGATTAGTGACCCTATTTCATTATGGCAGTCAAACCACTGATTTTCAACTTTAGTCTATGAAGCCTCCAAACCTTAAACATTGTTGCAAAATTAGGCTTATCTCACCGTTTCCAGCACTTTTGTTTACCTTGGGCATATCTGTGATGAAAAATTTAAGATTTTAACCAAAGTTGCAAAAATAGGCTTATCTCACCGTTTCCAGAGCTTTTGCGCATCTTGGGCACATCTGTGATGAAAAATTTAAGATTTTAACCAAAGTTGCAAAAATAGGCTTATCTCACCATTTCCAGCGCTTTTGTGCATCTTGGGCACATCTGTGATGAAAAATTGAAGATTTTAACCAAAGTTGCAAAAATAGGCTTATCTCACCGTTTCCAGCGCTTTTGTGCATCTTGGACACATCTGTGATGAAAAATTGAAGATTTTAACCATTGTTGCAAAAATAGGCTTATCTCCCCGTTTCCAGCACTTTTTGGCACTTAGAGCGAATCTGACAGTAGAAACCGTGCAGTTGCTACTTTTTCATTGGGGTTTCCAAAACTTAAAATCTTTTTTTTAAAGAGTTCCTTTAGAGTTGAAACCAAGATTTCAAATTATCCTTTTTCATTATTATAATCCACTGTATGCATTTTAAGTATCAAGGAATTTGACTGAAGGCCTTTTGAGAAAACACGTTGATTAGTGACCCTATTTCATTATGGCAGTCAAACCACTGATTTTCAACTTTAGTCTATGAAGCCTCCAAACCTTAAACATTGTTGCAAAATTAGGCTTATCTCACCGTTTCCAGCACTTTTGTGCACCTTGGGCATATCTGTGATGAAAAAATGAAGATTTTAACCAAAGTTGCAAAAATAGGCTTATCTCACCGTTTCCAGCGCTTTTGTGCATCTTGGGAACATCTGTGATGAAAAATTTAAGATTTTAACCAAAGTTGCAAAAATAGGCTTATCTCACCGTTTCCAGCGCTTTTGTGCATCTTGCGCACATCTGTGATGAAAAATTGAAGATTTTAACCAAAGTTGCAAAAATAGGCTTATCTCACCGTTTCCAGCGCTTTTGTGCATCTTGGACACATCTGTGATGAAAAATTGAAGATTTTAACCATTGTTGCAAAAATAGGCTTATCTCCCCGTTTCCAGCACTTTTTGGCACTTAGAGCGAATCTGACAGTAGAAACCGTGCAGTTGCTACTTTTTCATTGGGGTTTCCAAAACTTAAAATCTTTTTTTTAAAGAGTTTCTTTAGAGTTGAAACCAAGATTTCAAATTATCCTTTTTCATTATTATAATCCACTGTATGCATTTTAAGTATCAAGGAAATTGAGTGAAGGCCTTTTGAGAAAACACGTTGATTAGTGACCCTATTTCATTATGGCAGTCAAACCACTGATTTTCAACTTTAGTCTATGAAACCTCCAAACCTTAAACATTGTTGCAAAATTAGGCTTATCTCACCGTTTCCAGCACTTTTGTGCACCTTGGGCATATCTGTGATGAAAAAATGAAGATTTTAACCAAAGTTGCAAAAATAGGCTTATCTCACCGTTTCCAGCGCTTTTGTGCATCTTGGGCACATCTGTGATGAAAAATTGAAGATTTTAACCAAAGTTGCAAAAATAGGCTTATCTCACCGTTTCCAGCGCTTTTGTGCATCTTGGGCACATCTGTGATGAAAAATTGAAGATTTTAACCAAAGTTGCAAAAATAGGCTTATCTCACCGTTTCCAGCGCTTTTGTGCATCTTGGACACATCTGTGATGAAAAATTGAAGATTTTAACCATTGTTGCAAAAATAGGCTTATCTCCCCGTTTCCAGCACTTTTTGGCACTTAGAGCGAATCTGACAGTAGAAACCGTGCAGTTGCTACTTTTTCATTGGGGTTTCCAAAACTTAAAATCTTTTTTTTAAAGAGTTCCTTTAGAGTTGAAACCAAGATTTCAAATTATCCTTTTTCATTATTATAATCCACTGTATGCATTTTAAGTATCAAGGAATTTGACTGAAGGCCTTTTGAGAAAACACGTTGATTAGTGACCCTATTTCATTATGGCAGTCAAACCACTGATTTTCAACTTTAGTCTATGAAACCTCCAAACCTTAAACATTGTTGCAAAATTAGGCTTATCTCACCGTTTCCAGCACTTTTGTGCACCTTGGGCATATCTGTGATGAAAAAATGAAGATTTTAACAAAAGTTGCAAAAATAGGCTTATCTCACTGTTTCCAGCGCTTTTGCGCATCTTGGGCACATCTGTTTTGAAAAATTGAAGATTTTAACCAAAGTTGCAAAAATAGGCTTATCTCACCGTTTCCAGCGCTTTTGTGCATCTTGGACACATCTGTGATGAAAAATTGAAGATTTTAACCATTGTTGCAAAAATAGGCTTATCTCCCCGTTTCCAGCACTTTTTGGCACTTAGAGCGAATCTGACAGTAGAAACCGTGCAGTTGCTACTTTTTCATTGGGGTTTCCAAAACTTAAAATCTTTTTTTTAAAGAGTTCCTTTAGAGTTGAAACCAAGATTTCAAATTATCCTTTTTCATTATTATAATCCACTGTATGCATTTTAAGTATCAAGGAATTTGACTGAAGGCCTTTTGAGAAAACACGTTGATTAGTGACCCTATTTCATTATGGCAGTCAAACCACTGATTTTCAACTTTAGTCTATGAAACCTCCAAACCTTAAACATTGTTGCAAAATTAGGCTTATCTCACCGTTTCCAGCACTTTTGTGCACCTTGGGCATATCTGTGATGAAAAAATGAAGATTTTAACCAAAGTTGCAAAAATAGGCTTATCTCACCGTTTCCAGCGCTTTTGGGCATCTTGGGCACATCTGTGATGAAAAATTTAAGATTTTAACCAAAGTTGCAAAAATAGGCTTATCTCACCGTTTCCAGCGCTTTTGTGCATCTTGGACACATATGTGATGAAAAATTGAAGATTTTAACCAAAGTTGCAAAAATAGGCTTATCTCCCCGTTTCCAGCACTTTTTGGCACTTAGAGCGAATCTGACAGTAGAAACCGTGCAGTTGCTACTTTTTCATTGGGGTTTCCAAAACTTAAAATCTTTTTTTTAAAGAGTTCCTTTAGAGTTGAAACCAAGATTTCAAATTATCCTTTTTCATTATTATAATCCACTGTATGCATTTTAAGTATCAAGGAAATTGAGTGAAGGCCTTTTGAGAAAACACGTTGATTAGTGACCCTATTTCATTATGGCAGTCAAACCACTGATTTTCAACTTTAGTCTATGAAACCTCCAAACCTTAAACATTGTTGCAAAATTAGGCTTATCTCACCGTTTCCAGCACTTTTGCGCACCTTGGGCATATCTGTGATGAAAAAATGAAGATTTTAACCAAAGTTGCAAAAATAGGCTTATCTCACCGTTTCCAGCGCTTTTGCGCATCTTGGGCACATCTGTTTTGAAAAATTGAAGATTTTAACCAAAGTTGCAAAAATAGGCTTATCTCACCGTTTCCAGAGCTTTTGCGCATCTTGGGCACATCTGTGATGAAAAATTGAAGATTTTAACCAAAGTTGCAAAAATAGGCTTATCTCACCGTTTCCAGCGCTTTTGTGCATCTTGGGCACATCTGTGATGAAAAATTGAAGATTTTAACCAAAGTTGCAAAAATAGGCTTATCTCACCGTTTCCAGCGCTTTTGTGCATCTTGGACACATCTGTGATGAAAAATTGAAGATTTTAACCAAAGTTGCAAAAATAGGCTTATCTCACCGTTTCCAGCGCTTTTGTGCATCTTGGGCACATCTGTGATGAAAAATTTAAGATTTTAACCAAAGTTGCAAAAATAGGCTTATCTCACCGTTTCCAGAGCTTTTGCGCATCTTGGGCACATCTGTGATGAAAAATTGAAGATTTTAACCAAAGTTGCAAAAATAGGCTTATCTCACCGTTTCCAGCGCTTTTGTGCATCTTGGGCACATCTGTGATGAAAAATTGAAGATTTTAACCAAAGTTGCAAAAATAGGCTTATCTCACCGTTTCCAGCGCTTTTGTGCATCTTGGGCACATCTGTGATGAAAAATTGAAGATTTTAACCAAAGTTGCAAAAATAGGCTTATCTCACCGTTTCCAGCACTTTTTGGCACTTAGAGCGAATCTGACAGTAGAAACCGTGCAGTTGCTACTTTTTCATTGGGGTTTCCAAAACTTAAAATCTTTTTTTTAAAGAGTTCCTTTAGAGTTGAAACCAAGATTTCAAATTATCCTTTTTCATTATTATAATCCACTGTATGCATTTTAAGTATCAAGGAATTTGACTGAAGGCCTTTTGAGAAAACACGTTGATTAGTGACCCTATTTCATTATGGCAGTCAAACCACTGATTTTCAACTTTAGTCTATGAAACCTCCAAACCTTAAACATTGTTGCAAAATTAGGCTTATCTCACCGTTTCCAGCACTTTTGTGCACCTTGGGCATATCTGTGATGAAAAAATGAAGATTTTAACCAAAGTTGCAAAAATAGGCTTATCTCACCGTTTCCAGCGCTTTTGGGCATCTTGGGCACATCTGTGATGAAAAATTTAAGATTTTAACCAAAGTTGCAAAAATAGGCTTATCTCACCGTTTCCAGCGCTTTTGTGCATCTTGGACACATATGTGATGAAAAATTGAAGATTTTAACCAAAGTTGCAAAAATAGGCTTATCTCCCCGTTTCCAGCACTTTTTGGCACTTAGAGCGAATCTGACAGTAGAAACCGTGCAGTTGCTACTTTTTCATTGGGGTTTCCAAAACTTAAAATCTTTTTTTTAAAGAGTTCCTTTAGAGTTGAAACCAAGATTTCAAATTATCCTTTTTCATTATTATAATCCACTGTATGCATTTTAAGTATCAAGGAAATTGAGTGAAGGCCTTTTGAGAAAACACGTTGATTAGTGACCCTATTTCATTATGGCAGTCAAACCACTGATTTTCAACTTTAGTCTATGAAACCTCCAAACCTTAAACATTGTTGCAAAATTAGGCTTATCTCACCGTTTCCAGCACTTTTGCGCACCTTGGGCATATCTGTGATGAAAAAATGAAGATTTTAACCAAAGTTGCAAAAATAGGCTTATCTCACCGTTTCCAGCGCTTTTGCGCATCTTGGGCACATCTGTTTTGAAAAATTGAAGATTTTAACCAAAGTTGCAAAAATAGGCTTATCTCACCGTTTCCAGAGCTTTTGCGCATCTTGGGCACATCTGTGATGAAAAATTGAAGATTTTAACCAAAGTTGCAAAAATAGGCTTATCTCACCGTTTCCAGCGCTTTTGTGCATCTTGGGCACATCTGTGATGAAAAATTGAAGATTTTAACCAAAGTTGCAAAAATAGGCTTATCTCACCGTTTCCAGCGCTTTTGTGCATCTTGGACACATCTGTGATGAAAAATTGAAGATTTTAACCAAAGTTGCAAAAATAGGCTTATCTCACCGTTTCCAGCGCTTTTGTGCATCTTGGGCACATCTGTGATGAAAAATTTAAGATTTTAACCAAAGTTGCAAAAATAGGCTTATCTCACCGTTTCCAGAGCTTTTGCGCATCTTGGGCACATCTGTGATGAAAAATTGAAGATTTTAACCAAAGTTGCAAAAATAGGCTTATCTCACCGTTTCCAGCGCTTTTGTGCATCTTGGGCACATCTGTGATGAAAAATTGAAGATTTTAACCAAAGTTGCAAAAATAGGCTTATCTCACCGTTTCCAGCGCTTTTGTGCATCTTGGACACATCTGTGATGAAAAATTGAAGATTTTAACCATTGTTGCAAAAATAGGCTTATCTCCCCGTTTCCAGCACTTTTTGGCACTTAGAGCGAATCTGACAGTAGAAACCGTGCAGTTGCTACTTTTTCATTGGGGTTTCCAAAACTTAAAATCTTTTTTTTAAAGAGTTCCTTTAGAGTTGAAACCAAGATTTCAAATTATCCTTTTTCATTATTATAATCCACTGTATGCATTTTAAGTATCAAGGAAATTGAGTGAAGGCCTTTTGAGAAAACACGTTGATTAGTGACCCTATTTCATTATGGCAGTCAAACCACTGATTTTCAACTTTAGTCTATGAAACCTCCAAACCTTAAACATTGTTGCAAAATTAGGCTTATCTCACCGTTTCCAGCACTTTTGCGCACCTTGGGCATATCTGTGATGAAAAAATGAAGATTTTAACCAAAGTTGCAAAAATAGGCTTATCTCACCGTTTCCAGCGCTTTTGCGCATCTTGGGCACATCTGTTTTGAAAAATTGAAGATTTTAACCAAAGTTGCAAAAATAGGCTTATCTCACCGTTTCCAGAGCTTTTGCGCATCTTGGGCACATCTGTGATGAAAAATTGAAGATTTTAACCAAAGTTGCAAAAATAGGCTTATCTCACCGTTTCCAGCGCTTTTGTGCATCTTGGGCACATCTGTGATGAAAAATTGAAGATTTTAACCAAAGTTGCAAAAATAGGCTTATCTCACCGTTTCCAGCGCTTTTGTGCATCTTGGACACATCTGTGATGAAAAATTGAAGATTTTAACCATTGTTGCAAAAATAGGCTTATCTCCCCGTTTCCAGCACTTTTTGGCACTTAGAGCGAATCTGACAGTAGAAACCGTGCAGTTGCTACTTTTTCATTGGGGTTTCCAAAACTTAAAATCTTTTTTTTAAAGAGTTCCTTTAGAGTTGAAACCAAGATTTCAAATTATCCTTTTTCATTATTATAATCCACTGTATGCATTTTAAGTATCAAGGAAATTGAGTGAAGGCCTTTTGAGAAAACACGTTGATTAGTGACCCTATTTCATTATGGCAGTCAAACCACTGATTTTCAACTTTAGTCTATGAAATCTCCAAACCTTAAACATTGTTGCAAAATTAGGCTTATCTCACCGTTTCCAGCACTTTTGCGCACCTTGGGCATATCTGTGATGAAAAAATGAAGATTTTAACCAAAGTTGCAAAAATAGGCTTATCTCACCGTTTCCAGCGCTTTTGCGCATCTTGGGCACATCTGTTTTGAAAAATTGAAGATTTTAACCAAAGTTGCAAAAATAGGCTTATCTCACCGTTTCCAGAGCTTTTGCGCATCTTGGGCACATCTGTGATGAAAAATTGAAGATTTTAACCAAAGTTGCAAAAATAGGCTTATCTCACCGTTTCCAGCGCTTTTGTGCATCTTGGGCACATCTGTGATGAAAAATTGAAGATTTTAACCAAAGTTGCAAAAATAGGCTTATCTCACCGTTTCCAGCGCTTTTGTGCATCTTGGACACATCTGTGATGAAAAATTGAAGATTTTAACCATTGTTGCAAAAATAGGCTTATCTCCCCGTTTCCAGCACTTTTTGGCACTTAGAGCGAATCTGACAGTAGAAACCGTGCAGTTGCTACTTTTTCATTGGGGTTTCCAAAACTTAAAATCTTTTTTTTAAAGAGTTCCTTTAGAGTTGAAACCAAGATTTCAAATTATCCTTTTTCATTATTATAATCCACTGTATGCATTTTAAGTATCAAGGAAATTGAGTGAAGGCCTTTTGAGAAAACACGTTGATTAGTGACCCTATTTCATTATGGCAGTCAAACCACTGATTTTCAACTTTAGTCTATGAAACCTCCAAACCTTAAACATTGTTGCAAAATTAGGCTTATCTCACCGTTTCCAGCACTTTTGCGCACCTTGGGCATATCTGTGATGAAAAAATGAAGATTTTAACCAAAGTTGCAAAAATAGGCTTATCTCACCGTTTCCAGCGCTTTTGCGCATCTTGGGCACATCTGTTTTGAAAAATTGAAGATTTTAACCAAAGTTGCAAAAATAGGCTTATCTCACCGTTTCCAGAGCTTTTGCGCATCTTGGGCACATCTGTGATGAAAAATTGAAGATTTTAACCAAAGTTGCAAAAATAGGCTTATCTCACCGTTTCCAGCGCTTTTGTGCATCTTGGGCACATCTGTGATGAAAAATTGAAGATTTTAACCAAAGTTGCAAAAATAGGCTTATCTCACCGTTTCCAGCGCTTTTGTGCATCTTGGACACATCTGTGATGAAAAATTGAAGATTTTAACCATTGTTGCAAAAATAGGCTTATCTCCCCGTTTCCAGCACTTTTTGGCACTTAGAGCGAATCTGACAGTAGAAACCGTGCAGTTGCTACTTTTTCATTGGGGTTTCCAAAACTTAAAATCTTTTTTTTAAAGAGTTCCTTTAGAGTTGAAACCAAGATTTCAAATTATCCTTTTTCATTATTATAATCCACTGTATGCATTTTAAGTATCAAGGAAATTGAGTGAAGGCCTTTTGAGAAAACACGTTGATTAGTGACCCTATTTCATTATGGCAGTCAAACCACTGATTTTCAACTTTAGTCTATGAAATCTCCAAACCTTAAACATTGTTGCAAAATTAGGCTTATCTCACCGTTTCCAGCACTTTTGCGCACCTTGGGCATATCTGTGATGAAAAAATGAAGATTTTAACCAAAGTTGCAAAAATAGGCTTATCTCACCGTTTCCAGCGCTTTTGCGCATCTTGGGCACATCTGTTTTGAAAAATTGAAGATTTTAACCAAAGTTGCAAAAATAGGCTTATCTCACCGTTTCCAGAGCTTTTGCGCATCTTGGGCACATCTGTGATGAAAAATTGAAGATTTTAACCAAAGTTGCAAAAATAGGCTTATCTCACCGTTTCCAGCGCTTTTGTGCATCTTGGGCACATCTGTGATGAAAAATTGAAGATTTTAACCAAAGTTGCAAAAATAGGCTTATCTCACCGTTTCCAGCGCTTTTGTGCATCTTGGACACATCTGTGATGAAAAATTGAAGATTTTAACCATTGTTGCAAAAATAGGCTTATCTCCCCGTTTCCAGCACTTTTTGGCACTTAGAGCCAATCTGACAGTAGAAACCGTGCAGTTGCTACTTTTTCATTGGGGTTTCCAAAACTTAAAATCTTTTTTTTAAAGAGTTCCTTTAGAGTTGAAACCAAGATTTCAAATGATCCTTTTTCATTATTATAATCCACTGTATGCATTTTAAGTATCAAGGAATTTGACTGAAGGCCTTTTGAGAAAACACGTTGATTAGTGACCCTATTTCATTATGGCAGTCAAACCACTGATTTTCAACTTTAGTCTATGAAACCTCCAAACCTTAAACATTGTTGCAAAATTAGGCTTATCTCACCGTTTCCAGCACTTTTGTGCACCTTGGGCATATCTGTGATGAAAAAATGAAGATTTTAACCAAAGTTGCAAAAATAGGCTTATCTCACCGTTTCCAGCGCTTTTGTGCATCTTGGGCACATCTGTGATGAAAAATTGAAGATTTTAACCAAAGTTGCAAAAATAGGCTTATCTCACCGTTTCCAGAGCTTTTGCGCATCTTGGGCACATCTGTGATGAAAAATTGAAGATTTTAACCAAAGTTGCAAAAATAGGCTTATCTCACCGTTTCCAGCGCTTTTGTGCATCTTGGGCACATCTGTGAATGAAAAATTGAAGATTTTAACCAAAGTTGCAAAAATAGGCTTATCTCACCGTTTCCAGCGCTTTTGTGCATCTTGGACACATCTGTGATGAAAAATTGAAGATTTTAACCATTGTTGCAAAAATAGGCTTATCTCCCCGTTTCCAGCACTTTTTGGCACTTAGAGCGAATCTGACAGTAGAAACCGTGCAGTTGCTACTTTTTCATTGGGGTTTCCAAAACTTAAAATCTTTTTTTTAAAGAGTTCCTTTAGAGTTGAAACCAAGATTTCAAATTATCCTTTTTCATTATTATAATCCACTGTATGCATTTTAAGTATCAAGGAAATTGAGTGAAGGCCTTTTGAGAAAACACGTTGATTAGTGACCCTATTTCATTATGGCAGTCAAACCACTGATTTTCAACTTTAGTCTATGAAACCTCCAAACCTTAAACATTGTTGCAAAATTAGGCTTATCTCACCGTTTCCAGCACTTTTGCGCACCTTGGGCATATCTGTGATGAAAAAATGAAGATTTTAACCAAAGTTGCAAAAATAGGCTTATCTCACCGTTTCCAGCGCTTTTGCGCATCTTGGGCACATCTGTTTTGAAAAATTGAAGATTTTAACCAAAGTTGCAAAAATAGGCTTATCTCACCGTTTCCAGAGCTTTTGCGCATCTTGGGCACATCTGTGATGAAAAATTGAAGATTTTAACCAAAGTTGCAAAAATAGGCTTATCTCACCGTTTCCAGCGCTTTTGTGCATCTTGGGCACATCTGTGATGAAAAATTGAAGATTTTAACCAAAGTTGCAAAAATAGGCTTATCTCACCGTTTCCAGCGCTTTTGTGCATCTTGGACACATCTGTGATGAAAAATTGAAGATTTTAACCATTGTTGCAAAAATAGGCTTATCTCCCCGTTTCCAGCACTTTTTGGCACTTAGAGCGAATCTGACAGTAGAAACCGTGCAGTTGCTACTTTTTCATTGGGGTTTCCAAAACTTAAAATCTTTTTTTTAAAGAGTTCCTTTAGAGTTGAAACCAAGATTTCAAATTATCCTTTTTCATTATTATAATCCACTGTATGCATTTTAAGTATCAAGGAAATTGAGTGAAGGCCTTTTGAGAAAACACGTTGATTAGTGACCCTATTACATTATGGCAGTCAAACCACTGATTTTCAACTTTAGTCTATGAAATCTCCAAACCTTAAACATTGTTGCAAAATTAGGCTTATCTCACCGTTTCCAGCACTTTTGCGCACCTTGGGCATATCTGTGATGAAAAAATGAAGATTTTAACCAAAGTTGCAAAAATAGGCTTATCTCACCGTTTCCAGCGCTTTTGCGCATCTTGGGCACATCTGTTTTGAAAAATTGAAGATTTTAACCAAAGTTGCAAAAATAGGCTTATCTCACCGTTTCCAGAGCTTTTGCGCATCTTGGGCACATCTGTGATGAAAAATTGAAGATTTTAACCAAAGTTGCAAAAATAGGCTTATCTCACCGTTTCCAGCGCTTTTGTGCATCTTGGGCACATCTGTGATGAAAAATTGAAGATTTTAACCAAAGTTGCAAAAATAGGCTTATCTCACCGTTTCCAGCGCTTTTGTGCATCTTGGACACATCTGTGATGAAAAATTGAAGATTTTAACCATTGTTGCAAAAATAGGCTTATCTCCCCGTTTCCAGCACTTTTTGGCACTTAGAGCCAATCTGACAGTAGAAACCGTGCAGTTGCTACTTTTTCATTGGGGTTTCCAAAACTTAAAATCTTTTTTTTAAAGAGTTCCTTTAGAGTTGAAACCAAGATTTCAAATGATCCTTTTTCATTATTATAATCCACTGTATGCATTTTAAGTATCAAGGAATTTGACTGAAGGCCTTTTGAGAAAACACGTTGATTAGTGACCCTATTTCATTATGGCAGTCAAACCACTGATTTTCAACTTTAGTCTATGAAACCTCCAAACCTTAAACATTGTTGCAAAATTAGGCTTATCTCACCGTTTCCAGCACTTTTGTGCACCTTGGGCATATCTGTGATGAAAAAATGAAGATTTTAACCAAAGTTGCAAAAATAGGCTTATCTCACCGTTTCCAGCGCTTTTGTGCATCTTGGGCACATCTGTGATGAAAAATTTAAGATTTTAACCAAAGTTGCAAAAATAGGCTTATCTCACCGTTTCCAGAGCTTTTGCGCATCTTGGGCACATCTGTGATGAAAAATTGAAGATTTTAACCAAAGTTGCAAAAATAGGCTTATCTCACCGTTTCCAGCGCTTTTGTGCATCTTGGGCACATCTGTGAATGAAAAATTGAAGATTTTAACCAAAGTTGCAAAAATAGGCTTATCTCACCGTTTCCAGCGCTTTTGTGCATCTTGGACACATCTGTGATGAAAAATTGAAGATTTTAACCATTGTTGCAAAAATAGGCTTATCTCCCCGTTTCCAGCACTTTTTGGCACTTAGAGCGAATCTGACAGTAGAAACCGTGCAGTTGCTACTTTTTCATTGGGGTTTCCAAAACTTAAAATCTTTTTTTTAAAGAGTTCCTTTAGAGTTGAAACCAAGATTTCAAATTATCCTTTTTCATTATTATAATCCACTGTATGCATTTTAAGTATCAAGGAAATTGAGTGAAGGCCTTTTGAGAAAACACGTTGATTAGTGACCCTATTTCATTATGGCAGTCAAACCACTGATTTTCAACTTTAGTCTATGAAACCTCCAAACCTTAAACATTGTTGCAAAATTAGGCTTATCTCACCGTTTCCAGCACTTTTGCGCACCTTGGGCATATCTGTGATGAAAAAATGAAGATTTTAACCAAAGTTGCAAAAATAGGCTTATCTCACCGTTTCCAGCGCTTTTGCGCATCTTGGGCACATCTGTTTTGAAAAATTGAAGATTTTAACCAAAGTTGCAAAAATAGGCTTATCTCACCGTTTCCAGAGCTTTTGCGCATCTTGGGCACATCTGTGATGAAAAATTGAAGATTTTAACCAAAGTTGCAAAAATAGGCTTATCTCACCGTTTCCAGCGCTTTTGTGCATCTTGGGCACATCTGTGATGAAAAATTGAAGATTTTAACCAAAGTTGCAAAAATAGGCTTATCTCACCGTTTCCAGCGCTTTTGTGCATCTTGGACACATCTGTGATGAAAAATTGAAGATTTTAACCATTGTTGCAAAAATAGGCTTATCTCCCCGTTTCCAGCACTTTTTGGCACTTAGAGCCAATCTGACAGTAGAAACCGTGCAGTTGCTACTTTTTCATTGGGGTTTCCAAAACTTAAAATCTTTTTTTTAAAGAGTTCCTTTAGAGTTGAAACCAAGATTTCAAATGATCCTTTTTCATTATTATAATCCACTGTATGCATTTTAAGTATCAAGGAATTTGACTGAAGGCCTTTTGAGAAAACACGTTGATTAGTGACCCTATTTCATTATGGCAGTCAAACCACTGATTTTCAACTTTAGTCTATGAAACCTCCAAACCTTAAACATTGTTGCAAAATTAGGCTTATCTCACCGTTTCCAGCACTTTTGTGCACCTTGGGCATATCTGTGATGAAAAAATGAAGATTTTAACCAAAGTTGCAAAAATAGGCTTATCTCACCGTTTCCAGCGCTTTTGTGCATCTTGGGCACATCTGTGATGAAAAATTTAAGATTTTAACCAAAGTTGCAAAAATAGGCTTATCTCACCGTTTCCAGAGCTTTTGCGCATCTTGGGCACATCTGTGATGAAAAATTGAAGATTTTAACCAAAGTTGCAAAAATAGGCTTATCTCACCGTTTCCAGCGCTTTTGTGCATCTTGGGCACATCTGTGATGAAAAATTGAAGATTTTAACCAAAGTTGCAAAAATAGGCTTATCTCACCGTTTCCAGCGCTTTTGTGCATCTTGGACACATCTGTGATGAAAAATTGAAGATTTTAACCATTGTTGCAAAAATAGGCTTATCTCCCCGTTTCCAGCACTTTTTGGCACTTAGAGCGAATCTGACAGTAGAAACCGTGCAGTTGCTACTTTTGCATTGGGGTTTCCAAAACTTAAAATCTTTTTTTTAAAGAGTTCCTTTAGAGTTGAAACCAAGATTTCAAATTATCCTTTTTCATTATTATAATCCACTGTATGCATTTTAAGTATCAAGGAATTTGACTGAAGGCCTTTTGAGGAAACACGTTGATTAGTGACCCTATTTCATTATGGCAGTCAAACCACTGATTTTCAACTTTAGTCTATGAAGCCTCCAAACCTTAAACATTGTTGCAAAATTAGGCTTATCTCCCCGTTTCCAGCACTTTTTGGCACTTAGAGCGAATCTGACAGTAGAAACCGTGCAGTTGCTACTTTTTCATTGGGGTTTCCAAAACTTAAAATCTTTTTTTTAAAGAGTTCCTTTAGAGTTGAAACCAAGATTTCAAATTATCCTTTTTCATTATTATAATCCACTGTATGCATTTTAAGTATCAAGGAATTTGACTGAAGGCCTTTTGAGAAAACACGTTGATTAGTGACCCTATTTCATTATGGCAGTCAAACCACTGATTTTCAACTTTAGTCTATGAAGCCTCCAAACCTTAAACATTGTTGCAAAATTAGGCTTATCTCACCGTTTCCAGCACTTTTGTGCACCTTGGGCATATCTGTGATGAAAAAATGAAGATTTTAACCAAAGTTGCAAAAATAGGCTTATCTCACCGTTTCCAGCGCTTTTGTGCATCTTGGGAACATCTGTGATGAAAAATTTAAGATTTTAACCAAAGTTGCAAAAATAGGCTTATCTCACCGTTTCCAGCGCTTTTGTGCATCTTGCGCACATCTGTGATGAAAAATTGAAGATTTTAACCAAAGTTGCAAAAATAGGCTTATCTCACCGTTTCCAGAGCTTTTGCGCATCTTGGGCACATCTGTGATGAAAAATTGAAGATTTTAACCAAAGTTGCAAAAATAGGCTTATCTCACCGTTTCCAGCGCTTTTGTGCATCTTGGGCACATCTGTGATGAAAAATTGAAGATTTTAACCAAAGTTGCAAAAATAGGCTTATCTCACCGTTTCCAGCGCTTTTGTGCATCTTGGACACATCTGTGATGACAAATTGAAGATTTTAACCATTGTTGCAAAAATAGGCTTATCTCCCCGTTTCCAGCACTTTTTGGCACTTAGAGCCAATCTGACAGTAGAAACCGTGCAGTTGCTACTTTTTCATTGGGGTTTCCAAAACTTAAAATCTTTTTTTTAAAGAGTTCCTTTAGAGTTGAAACCAAGATTTCAAATGATCCTTTTTCATTATTATAATCCACTGTATGCATTTTAAGTATCAAGGAATTTGACTGAAGGCCTTTTGAGAAAACACGTTGATTAGTGACCCTATTTCATTATGGCAGTCAAACCACTGATTTTCAACTTTAGTCTATGAAACCTCCAAACCTTAAACATTGTTGCAAAATTAGGCTTATCTCACCGTTTCCAGCACTTTTGTGCACCTTGGGCATATCTGTGATGAAAAAATGAAGATTTTAACCAAAGTTGCAAAAATAGGCTTATCTCACCGTTTCCAGCGCTTTTGCGCATCTTGGGCACATCTGTTTTGAAAAATTGAAGATTTTAACCAAAGTTGCAAAAATAGGCTTATCTCACCGTTTCCAGAGCTTTTGCGCATCTTGGGCACATCTGTGATGAAAAATTGAAGATTTTAACCAAAGTTGCAAAAATAGGCTTATCTCACCGTTTCCAGCGCTTTTGTGCATCTTGGGCACATCTGTGATGAAAAATTGAAGATTTTAACCAAAGTTGCAAAAATAGGCTTATCTCACCGTTTCCAGCGCTTTTGTGCATCTTGGACACATCTGTGATGAAAAATTGAAGATTTTAACCATTGTTGCAAAAATAGGCTTATCTCCCCGTTTCCAGCACTTTTTGGCACTTAGAGCCAATCTGACAGTAGAAACCGTGCAGTTGCTACTTTTTCATTGGGGTTTCCAAAACTTAAAATCTTTTTTTTAAAGAGTTCCTTTAGAGTTGAAACCAAGATTTCAAATGATCCTTTTTCATTATTATAATCCACTGTATGCATTTTAAGTATCAAGGAATTTGACTGAAGGCCTTTTGAGAAAACACGTTGATTAGTGACCCTATTTCATTATGGCAGTCAAACCACTGATTTTCAACTTTAGTCTATGAAACCTCCAAACCTTAAACATTGTTGCAAAATTAGGCTTATCTCACCGTTTCCAGCACTTTTGTGCACCTTGGGCATATCTGTGATGAAAAAATGAAGATTTTAACCAAAGTTGCAAAAATAGGCTTATCTCACCGTTTCCAGCGCTTTTGTGCATCTTGGGCACATCTGTGATGAAAAATTTAAGATTTTAACCAAAGTTGCAAAAATAGGCTTATCTCACCGTTTCCAGAGCTTTTGCGCATCTTGGGCACATCTGTGATGAAAAATTGAAGATTTTAACCAAAGTTGCAAAAATAGGCTTATCTCACCGTTTCCAGCGCTTTTGTGCATCTTGGGCACATCTGTGAATGAAAAATTGAAGATTTTAACCAAAGTTGCAAAAATAGGCTTATCTCACCGTTTCCAGCGCTTTTGTGCATCTTGGACACATCTGTGATGAAAAATTGAAGATTTTAACCATTGTTGCAAAAATAGGCTTATCTCCCCGTTTCCAGCACTTTTTGGCACTTAGAGCGAATCTGACAGTAGAAACCGTGCAGTTGCTACTTTTTCATTGGGGTTTCCAAAACTTAAAATCTTTTTTTTAAAGAGTTCCTTTAGAGTTGAAACCAAGATTTCAAATTATCCTTTTTCATTATTATAATCCACTGTATGCATTTTAAGTATCAAGGAAATTGAGTGAAGGCCTTTTGAGAAAACACGTTGATTAGTGACCCTATTTCATTATGGCAGTCAAACCACTGATTTTCAACTTTAGTCTATGAAACCTCCAAACCTTAAACATTGTTGCAAAATTAGGCTTATCTCACCGTTTCCAGCACTTTTGCGCACCTTGGGCATATCTGTGATGAAAAAATGAAGATTTTAACCAAAGTTGCAAAAATAGGCTTATCTCACCGTTTCCAGCGCTTTTGCGCATCTTGGGCACATCTGTTTTGAAAAATTGAAGATTTTAACCAAAGTTGCAAAAATAGGCTTATCTCACCGTTTCCAGAGCTTTTGCGCATCTTGGGCACATCTGTGATGAAAAATTGAAGATTTTAACCAAAGTTGCAAAAATAGGCTTATCTCACCGTTTCCAGCGCTTTTGTGCATCTTGGGCACATCTGTGATGAAAAATTGAAGATTTTAACCAAAGTTGCAAAAATAGGCTTATCTCACCGTTTCCAGCGCTTTTGTGCATCTTGGACACATCTGTGATGAAAAATTGAAGATTTTAACCATTGTTGCAAAAATAGGCTTATCTCCCCGTTTCCAGCACTTTTTGGCACTTAGAGCCAATCTGACAGTAGAAACCGTGCAGTTGCTACTTTTTCATTGGGGTTTCCAAAACTTAAAATCTTTTTTTTAAAGAGTTCCTTTAGAGTTGAAACCAAGATTTCAAATGATCCTTTTTCATTATTATAATCCACTGTATGCATTTTAAGTATCAAGGAATTTGACTGAAGGCCTTTTGAGAAAACACGTTGATTAGTGACCCTATTTCATTATGGCAGTCAAACCACTGATTTTCAACTTTAGTCTATGAAACCTCCAAACCTTAAACATTGTTGCAAAATTAGGCTTATCTCACCGTTTCCAGCACTTTTGTGCACCTTGGGCATATCTGTGATGAAAAAATGAAGATTTTAACCAAAGTTGCAAAAATAGGCTTATCTCACCGTTTCCAGCGCTTTTGTGCATCTTGGGCACATCTGTGATGAAAAATTTAAGATTTTAACCAAAGTTGCAAAAATAGGCTTATCTCACCGTTTCCAGAGCTTTTGCGCATCTTGGGCACATCTGTGATGAAAAATTGAAGATTTTAACCAAAGTTGCAAAAATAGGCTTATCTCACCGTTTCCAGCGCTTTTGTGCATCTTGGGCACATCTGTGATGAAAAATTGAAGATTTTAACCAAAGTTGCAAAAATAGGCTTATCTCACCGTTTCCAGCGCTTTTGTGCATCTTGGACACATCTGTGATGAAAAATTGAAGATTTTAACCATTGTTGCAAAAATAGGCTTATCTCCCCGTTTCCAGCACTTTTTGGCACTTAGAGCGAATCTGACAGTAGAAACCGTGCAGTTGCTACTTTTGCATTGGGGTTTCCAAAACTTAAAATCTTTTTTTTAAAGAGTTCCTTTAGAGTTGAAACCAAGATTTCAAATTATCCTTTTTCATTATTATAATCCACTGTATGCATTTTAAGTATCAAGGAATTTGACTGAAGGCCTTTTGAGGAAACACGTTGATTAGTGACCCTATTTCATTATGGCAGTCAAACCACTGATTTTCAACTTTAGTCTATGAAGCCTCCAAACCTTAAACATTGTTGCAAAATTAGGCTTATCTCACCGTTTCCAGCACTTTTGTTTACCTTGGGCATATCTGTGATGAAAAATTTAAGATTTTAACCAAAGTTGCAAAAATAGGCTTATCTCACCGTTTCCAGAGCTTTTGCGCATCTTGGGCACATCTGTGATGAAAAATTTAAGATTTTAACCAAAGTTGCAAAAATAGGCTTATCTCACCATTTCCAGCGCTTTTGTGCATCTTGGGCACATCTGTGATGAAAAATTGAAGATTTTAACCAAAGTTGCAAAAATAGGCTTATCTCACCGTTTCCAGCGCTTTTGTGCATCTTGGACACATCTGTGATGAAAAATTGAAGATTTTAACCATTGTTGCAAAAATAGGCTTATCTCCCCGTTTCCAGCACTTTTTGGCACTTAGAGCGAATCTGACAGTAGAAACCGTGCAGTTGCTACTTTTTCATTGGGGTTTCCAAAACTTAAAATCTTTTTTTTAAAGAGTTCCTTTAGAGTTGAAACCAAGATTTCAAATTATCCTTTTTCATTATTATAATCCACTGTATGCATTTTAAGTATCAAGGAATTTGACTGAAGGCCTTTTGAGAAAACACGTTGATTAGTGACCCTATTTCATTATGGCAGTCAAACCACTGATTTTCAACTTTAGTCTATGAAACCTCCAAACCTTAAACATTGTTGCAAAATTAGGCTTATCTCACCGTTTCCAGCACTTTTGCGCACCTTGGGCATATCTGTGATGAAAAAATGAAGATTTTAACCAAAGTTGCAAAAATAGGCTTATCTCACCGTTTCCAGCGCTTTTGCGCATCTTGGGCACATCTGTTTTGAAAAATTGAAGATTTTAACCAAAGTTGCAAAAATAGGCTTATCTCACCGTTTCCAGAGCTTTTGCGCATCTTGGGCACATCTGTGATGAAAAATTGAAGATTTTAACCAAAGTTGCAAAAATAGGCTTATCTCACCGTTTCCAGCGCTTTTGTGCATCTTGGGCACATCTGTGATGAAAAATTGAAGATTTTAACCAAAGTTGCAAAAATAGGCTTATCTCACCGTTTCCAGCGCTTTTGTGCATCTTGGACACATCTGTGATGACAAATTGAAGATTTTAACCATTGTTGCAAAAATAGGCTTATCTCCCCGTTTCCAGCACTTTTTGGCACTTAGAGCCAATCTGACAGTAGAAACCGTGCAGTTGCTACTTTTTCATTGGGGTTTCCAAAACTTAAAATCTTTTTTTTAAAGAGTTCCTTTAGAGTTGAAACCAAGATTTCAAATGATCCTTTTTCATTATTATAATCCACTGTATGCATTTTAAGTATCAAGGAATTTGACTGAAGGCCTTTTGAGAAAACACGTTGATTAGTGACCCTATTTCATTATGGCAGTCAAACCACTGATTTTCAACTTTAGTCTATGAAACCTCCAAACCTTAAACATTGTTGCAAAATTAGGCTTATCTCACCGTTTCCAGCACTTTTGTGCACCTTGGGCATATCTGTGATGAAAAAATGAAGATTTTAACCAAAGTTGCAAAAATAGGCTTATCTCACCGTTTCCAGCGCTTTTGTGCATCTTGGGCACATCTGTGATGAAAAATTTAAGATTTTAACCAAAGTTGCAAAAATAGGCTTATCTCACCGTTTCCAGAGCTTTTGCGCATCTTGGGCACATCTGTGATGAAAAATTGAAGATTTTAACCAAAGTTGCAAAAATAGGCTTATCTCACCGTTTCCAGCGCTTTTGTGCATCTTGGGCACATCTGTGATGAAAAATTGAAGATTTTAACCAAAGTTGCAAAAATAGGCTTATCTCACCGTTTCCAGCGCTTTTGTGCATCTTGGACACATCTGTGATGAAAAATTGAAGATTTTAACCATTGTTGCAAAAATAGGCTTATCTCCCCGTTTCCAGCACTTTTTGGCACTTAGAGCGAATCTGACAGTAGAAACCGTGCAGTTGCTACTTTTTCATTGGGGTTTCCAAAACTTAAAATCTTTTTTTTAAAGAGTTCCTTTAGAGTTGAAACCAAGATTTCAAATTATCCTTTTTCATTATTATAATCCACTGTATGCATTTTAAGTATCAAGGAAATTGAGTGAAGGCCTTTTGAGAAAACACGTTGATTAGTGACCCTATTTCATTATGGCAGTCAAACCACTGATTTTCAACTTTAGTCTATGAAACCTCCAAACCTTAAACATTGTTGCAAAATTAGGCTTATCTCACCGTTTCCAGCACTTTTGCGCACCTTGGGCATATCTGTGATGAAAAAATGAAGATTTTAACCAAAGTTGCAAAAATAGGCTTATCTCACCGTTTCCAGCGCTTTTGCGCATCTTGGGCACATCTGTTTTGAAAAATTGAAGATTTTAACCAAAGTTGCAAAAATAGGCTTATCTCACCGTTTCCAGAGCTTTTGCGCATCTTGGGCACATCTGTGATGAAAAATTGAAGATTTTAACCAAAGTTGCAAAAATAGGCTTATCTCACCGTTTCCAGCGCTTTTGTGCATCTTGGGCACATCTGTGATGAAAAATTGAAGATTTTAACCAAAGTTGCAAAAATAGGCTTATCTCACCGTTTCCAGCGCTTTTGTGCATCTTGGACACATCTGTGATGACAAATTGAAGATTTTAACCATTGTTGCAAAAATAGGCTTATCTCCCCGTTTCCAGCACTTTTTGGCACTTAGAGCCAATCTGACAGTAGAAACCGTGCAGTTGCTACTTTTTCATTGGGGTTTCCAAAACTTAAAATCTTTTTTTTAAAGAGTTCCTTTAGAGTTGAAACCAAGATTTCAAATGATCCTTTTTCATTATTATAATCCACTGTATGCATTTTAAGTATCAAGGAATTTGACTGAAGGCCTTTTGAGAAAACACGTTGATTAGTGACCCTATTTCATTATGGCAGTCAAACCACTGATTTTCAACTTTAGTCTATGAAACCTCCAAACCTTAAACATTGTTGCAAAATTAGGCTTATCTCACCGTTTCCAGCACTTTTGTGCACCTTGGGCATATCTGTGATGAAAAAATGAAGATTTTAACCAAAGTTGCAAAAATAGGCTTATCTCACCGTTTCCAGCGCTTTTGTGCATCTTGGGCACATCTGTGATGAAAAATTTAAGATTTTAACCAAAGTTGCAAAAATAGGCTTATCTCACCGTTTCCAGAGCTTTTGCGCATCTTGGGCACATCTGTGATGAAAAATTGAAGATTTTAACCAAAGTTGCAAAAATAGGCTTATCTCACCGTTTCCAGCGCTTTTGTGCATCTTGGGCACATCTGTGATGAAAAATTGAAGATTTTAACCAAAGTTGCAAAAATAGGCTTATCTCCCCGTTTCCAGCACTTTTTGGCACTTAGAGCGAATCTGACAGTAGAAACCGTGCAGTTGCTACTTTTTCATTGGGGTTTCCAAAACTTAAAATCTTTTTTTTAAAGAGTTCCTTTAGAGTTGAAACCAAGATTTCAAATTATCCTTTTTCATTATTATAATCCACTGTATGCAATTTAAGTATCAAGGAAATTGAGTGAAGGCCTTTTGAGAAAACACGTTGATTAGTGACCCTATTTCATTATGGCAGTCAAACAACTGATTTTCAACTTTAGTCTATGAAACCTCCAAACCTTAAACATTGTTGCAAAATTAGGCTTATCTCACCGTTTCCAGCACTTTTGTGCACCTTGGGCATATCTGTGATGAAAAAATGAAGATTTTAACCAAAGTTGCAAAAATAGGCTTATCTCACCGTTTCCAGCGCTTTTGTGCATCTTGGGCACATCTGTGATGAAAAATTTAAGATTTTAACCAAAGTTGCAAAAATAGGCTTATCTCACCGTTTCCAGCGCTTTTGTGCATCTTGGGCACATCTGTGATGAAAAATTGAAGATTTTAACCAAAGTTGCAAAAATAGGCTTATCTCACCGTTTCCAGCGCTTTTGTGCATCTTGGACACATCTGTGATGAAAAATTGAAGATTTTAACCATTGTTGCAAAAATAGGCTTATCTCCCCGTTTCCAGCACTTTTTGGCACTTAGAGCGAATCTGACAGTAGAAACCGTGCAGTTGCTACTTTTTCATTGGGGTTTCCAAAACTTAAAATCTTTTTTTTAAAGAGTTCCTTTAGAGTTGAAACCAAGATTTCAAATTATCCTTTTTCATTATTATAATCCACTGTATGCATTTTAAGTATCAAGGAAATTGAGTGAAGGCCTTTTGAGAAAACACGTTGATTAGTGACCCTATTTCATTATGGCAGTCAAACCACTGATTTTCAACTTTAGTCTATGAAACCTCCAAACCTTAAACATTGTTGCAAAATTAGGCTTATCTCACCGTTTCCAGCACTTTTGCGCACCTTGGGCATATCTGTGATGAAAAAATGAAGATTTTAACCAAAGTTGCAAAAATAGGCTTATCTCACCGTTTCCAGCGCTTTTGCGCATCTTGGGCACATCTGTTTTGAAAAATTGAAGATTTTAACCAAAGTTGCAAAAATAGGCTTCTCTCACCGTTTCCAGAGCTTTTGCGCATCTTGGGCACATCTGTGATGAAAAATTGAAGATTTTAACCAAAGTTGCAAAAATAGGCTTATCTCACCGTTTCCAGCGCTTTTGTGCATCTTGGGCACATCTGTGATGAAAAATTGAAGATTTTAACCAAAGTTGCAAAAATAGGCTTATCTCACCGTTTCCAGCGCTTTTGTGCATCTTGGACACATCTGTGATGACAAATTGAAGATTTTAACCATTGTTGCAAAAATAGGCTTATCTCCCCGTTTCCAGCACTTTTTGGCACTTAGAGCCAATCTGACAGTAGAAACCGTGCAGTTGCTACTTTTTCATTGGGGTTTCCAAAACTTAAAATCTTTTTTTTAAAGAGTTCCTTTAGAGTTGAAACCAAGATTTCAAATGATCCTTTTTCATTATTATAATCCACTGTATGCATTTTAAGTATCAAGGAATTTGACTGAAGGCCTTTTGAGAAAACACGTTGATTAGTGACCCTATTTCATTATGGCAGTCAAACCACTGATTTTCAACTTTAGTCTATGAAACCTCCAAACCTTAAACATTGTTGCAAAATTAGGCTTATCTCACCGTTTCCAGCACTTTTGTGCACCTTGGGCATATCTGTGATGAAAAAATGAAGATTTTAACCAAAGTTGCAAAAATAGGCTTATCTCACCGTTTCCAGCGCTTTTGTGCATCTTGGGCACATCTGTGATGAAAAATTTAAGATTTTAACCAAAGTTGCAAAAATAGGCTTATCTCACCGTTTCCAGAGCTTTTGCGCATCTTGGGCACATCTGTGATGAAAAATTGAAGATTTTAACCAAAGTTGCAAAAATAGGCTTATCTCACCGTTTCCAGCGCTTTTGTGCATCTTGGGCACATCTGTGATGAAAAATTGAAGATTTTAACCAAAGTTGCAAAAATAGGCTTATCTCACCGTTTCCAGCGCTTTTGTGCATCTTGGACACATCTGTGATGAAAAATTGAAGATTTTAACCATTGTTGCAAAAATAGGCTTATCTCCCCGTTTCCAGCACTTTTTGGCACTTAGAGCCAATCTGACAGTAGAAACCGTGCAGTTGCTACTTTTTCATTGGGGTTTCCAAAACTTAAAATCTTTTTTTTAAAGAGTTCCTTTAGAGTTGAAACCAAGATTTCAAATGATCCTTTTTCATTATTATAATCCACTGTATGCATTTTAAGTATCAAGGAATTTGACTGAAGGCCTTTTGAGAAAACACGTTGATTAGTGACCCTATTTCATTATGGCAGTCAAACCACTGATTTTCAACTTTAGTCTATGAAGCCTCCAAACCTTAAACATTGTTGCAAAATTAGGCTTATCTCACCGTTTCCAGCACTTTTGTGCACCTTGGGCATATCTGTGATGAAAAAATGAAGATTTTAACCAAAGTTGCAAAAATAGGCTTATCTCACCGTTTCCAGCGCTTTTGTGCATCTTGGGCACATCTGTGATGAAAAATTGAAGATTTTAACCAAAGTTGCAAAAATAGGCTTATCTCACCGTTTCCAGAGCTTTTGCGCATCTTGGGCACATCTGTGATGAAAAATTGAAGATTTTAACCAAAGTTGCAAAAATAGGCTTATCTCACCGTTTCCAGCGCTTTTGTGCATCTTGGACACATCTGTGATGAAAAATTGAAGATTTTAACCATTGTTGCAAAAATAGGCTTATCTCCCCGTTTCCAGCACTTTTTGGCACTTAGAGCGAATCTGACAGTAGAAACCGTGCAGTTGCTACTTTTTCATTGGGGTTTCCAAAACTTAAAATCTTTTTTTTAAAGAGTTCCTTTAGAGTTGAAACCAAGATTTCAAATTATCCTTTTTCATTATTATAATCCACTGTATGCAATTTAAGTATCAAGGAAATTGAGTGAAGGCCTTTTGAGAAAACACGTTGATTAGTGACCCTATTTCATTATGGCAGTCAAACCACTGATTTTCAACTTTAGTCTATGAAACCTCCAAACCTTAAACATTGTTGCAAAATTAGGCTTATCTCACCGTTTCCAGCACTTTTGTGCACCTTGGGCATATCTGTGATGAAAAAATGAAGATTTTAACCAAAGTTGCAAAAATAGGCTTATCTCACCGTTTCCAGCGCTTTTGTGCATCTTGGGCACATCTGTGATGAAAAATTTAAGATTTTAACCAAAGTTGCAAAAATAGGCTTATCTCACCGTTTCCAGCGCTTTTGTGCATCTTGGGCACATCTGTGATGAAAAATTGAAGATTTTAACCAAAGTTGCAAAAATAGGCTTATCTCACCGTTTCCAGCGCTTTTGTGCATCTTGGACACATCTGTGATGAAAAATTGAAGATTTTAACCATTGTTGCAAAAATAGGCTTATCTCCCCGTTTCCAGCACTTTTTGGCACTTAGAGCGAATCTGACAGTAGAAACCGTGCAGTTGCTACTTTTTCATTGGGGTTTCCAAAACTTAAAATCTTTTTTTTAAAGAGTTCCTTTAGAGTTGAAACCAAGATTTCAAATTATCCTTTTTCATTATTATAATCCACTGTATGCATTTTAAGTATCAAGGAAATTGAGTGAAGGCCTTTTGAGAAAACACGTTGATTAGTGACCCTATTTCATTATGGCAGTCAAACCACTGATTTTCAACTTTAGTCTATGAAACCTCCAAACCTTAAACATTGTTGCAAAATTAGGCTTATCTCACCGTTTCCAGCACTTTTGCGCACCTTGGGCATATCTGTGATGAAAAAATGAAGATTTTAACCAAAGTTGCAAAAATAGGCTTATCTCACCGTTTCCAGCGCTTTTGCGCATCTTGGGCACATCTGTTTTGAAAAATTGAAGATTTTAACCAAAGTTGCAAAAATAGGCTTCTCTCACCGTTTCCAGAGCTTTTGCGCATCTTGGGCACATCTGTGATGAAAAATTGAAGATTTTAACCAAAGTTGCAAAAATAGGCTTATCTCACCGTTTCCAGCGCTTTTGTGCATCTTGGGCACATCTGTGATGAAAAATTGAAGATTTTAACCAAAGTTGCAAAAATAGGCTTATCTCACCGTTTCCAGCGCTTTTGTGCATCTTGGACACATCTGTGATGACAAATTGAAGATTTTAACCATTGTTGCAAAAATAGGCTTATCTCCCCGTTTCCAGCACTTTTTGGCACTTAGAGCCAATCTGACAGTAGAAACCGTGCAGTTGCTACTTTTTCATTGGGGTTTCCAAAACTTAAAATCTTTTTTTTAAAGAGTTCCTTTAGAGTTGAAACCAAGATTTCAAATTATCCTTTTTCATTATTATAATCCACTGTATGCATTTTAAGTATCAAGGAATTTGACTGAAGGCCTTTTGAGAAAACACGTTGATTAGTGACCCTATTTCATTATGGCAGTCAAACCACTGATTTTCAACTTTAGTCTATGAAACCTCCAAACCTTAAACATTGTTGCAAAATTAGGCTTATCTCACCGTTTCCAGCACTTTTGTGCACCTTGGGCATATCTGTGATGAAAAAATGAAGATTTTAACCAAAGTTGCAAAAATAGGCTTATCTCACCGTTTCCAGCGCTTTTGTGCATCTTGGGCACATCTGTGATGAAAAATTTAAGATTTTAACCAAAGTTGCAAAAATAGGCTTATCTCACCGTTTCCAGAGCTTTTGCGCATCTTGGGCACATCTGTGATGAAAAATTGAAGATTTTAACCAAAGTTGCAAAAATAGGCTTATCTCACCGTTTCCAGCGCTTTTGTGCATCTTGGGCACATCTGTGATGAAAAATTGAAGATTTTAACCAAAGTTGCAAAAATAGGCTTATCTCACCGTTTCCAGCGCTTTTGTGCATCTTGGACACATCTGTGATGAAAAATTGAAGATTTTAACCATTGTTGCAAAAATAGGCTTATCTCCCCGTTTCCAGCACTTTTTGGCACTTAGAGCCAATCTGACAGTAGAAACCGTGCAGTTGCTACTTTTTCATTGGGGTTTCCAAAACTTAAAATCTTTTTTTTAAAGAGTTCCTTTAGAGTTGAAACCAAGATTTCAAATGATCCTTTTTCATTATTATAATCCACTGTATGCATTTTAAGTATCAAGGAATTTGACTGAAGGCCTTTTGAGAAAACACGTTGATTAGTGACCCTATTTCATTATGGCAGTCAAACCACTGATTTTCAACTTTAGTCTATGAAGCCTCCAAACCTTAAACATTGTTGCAAAATTAGGCTTATCTCACCGTTTCCAGCACTTTTGTGCACCTTGGGCATATCTGTGATGAAAAAATGAAGATTTTAACCAAAGTTGCAAAAATAGGCTTATCTCACCGTTTCCAGCGCTTTTGTGCATCTTGGGCACATCTGTGATGAAAAATTGAAGATTTTAACCAAAGTTGCAAAAATAGGCTTATCTCACCGTTTCCAGAGCTTTTGCGCATCTTGGGCACATCTGTGATGAAAAATTGAAGATTTTAACCAAAGTTGCAAAAATAGGCTTATCTCACCGTTTCCAGCGCTTTTGTGCATCTTGGGCACATCTGTGATGAAAAATTGAAGATTTTAACCAAAGTTGCAAAAATAGGCTTATCTCACCGTTTCCAGCGCTTTTGTGCATCTTGGGCACATCTGTGATGAAAAATTTAAGATTTTAACCAAAGTTGCAAAAATAGGCTTATCTCACCGTTTCCAGCGCTTTTGTGCATCTTGGGCACATCTGTGATGAAAAATTGAAGATTTTAACCAAAGTTGCAAAAATAGGCTTATCTCACCGTTTCCAGCGCTTTTGTGCATCTTGGACACATCTGTGATGACAAATTGAAGATTTTAACCATTGTTGCAAAAATAGGCTTATCTCCCCGTTTCCAGCACTTTTTGGCACTTAGAGCCAATCTGACAGTAGAAACCGTGCAGTTGCTACTTTTTCATTGGGGTTTCCAAAACTTAAAATCTTTTTTTTAAAGAGTTCCTTTAGAGTTGAAACCAAGATTTCAAATGATCCTTTTTCATTATTATAATCCACTGTATGCATTTTAAGTATCAAGGAATTTGACTGAAGGCCTTTTGAGAAAACACGTTGATTAGTGACCCTATTTCATTATGGCAGTCAAACCACTGATTTTCAACTTTAGTCTATGAAACCTCCAAACCTTAAACATTGTTGCAAAATTAGGCTTATCTCACCGTTTCCAGCACTTTTGTGCACCTTGGGCATATCTGTGATGAAAAAATGAAGATTTTAACCAAAGTTGCAAAAATAGGCTTATCTCACCGTTTCCAGCGCTTTTGTGCATCTTGGGCACATCTGTGATGAAAAATTTAAGATTTTAACCAAAGTTGCAAAAATAGGCTTATCTCACCGTTTCCAGAGCTTTTGCGCATCTTGGGCACATCTGTGATGAAAAATTGAAGATTTTAACCAAAGTTGCAAAAATAGGCTTATCTCACCGTTTCCAGCGCTTTTGTGCATCTTGGGCACATCTGTGATGAAAAATTGAAGATTTTAACCAAAGTTGCAAAAATAGGCTTATCTCACCGTTTCCAGCGCTTTTGTGCATCTTGGACACATCTGTGATGAAAAATTGAAGATTTTAACCATTGTTGCAAAAATAGGCTTATCTCCCCGTTTCCAGCACTTTTTGGCACTTAGAGCCAATCTGACAGTAGAAACCGTGCAGTTGCTACTTTTTCATTGGGGTTTCCAAAACTTAAAATCTTTTTTTTAAAGAGTTCCTTTAGAGTTGAAACCAAGATTTCAAATGATCCTTTTTCATTATTATAATCCACTGTATGCATTTTAAGTATCAAGGAATTTGACTGAAGGCCTTTTGAGAAAACACGTTGATTAGTGACCCTATTTCATTATGGCAGTCAAACCACTGATTTTCAACTTTAGTCTATGAAGCCTCCAAACCTTAAACATTGTTGCAAAATTAGGCTTATCTCACCGTTTCCAGCACTTTTGTGCACCTTGGGCATATCTGTGATGAAAAAATGAAGATTTTAACCAAAGTTGCAAAAATAGGCTTATCTCACCGTTTCCAGCGCTTTTGTGCATCTTGGGCACATCTGTGATGAAAAATTGAAGATTTTAACCAAAGTTGCAAAAATAGGCTTATCTCACCGTTTCCAGAGCTTTTGCGCATCTTGGGCACATCTGTGATGAAAAATTGAAGATTTTAACCAAAGTTGCAAAAATAGGCTTATCTCACCGTTTCCAGCGCTTTTGTGCATCTTGGGCACATCTGTGATGAAAAATTGAAGATTTTAACCAAAGTTGCAAAAATAGGCTTATCTCACCGTTTCCAGCGCTTTTGTGCATCTTGGACACATCTGTGATGAAAAATTGAAGATTTTAACCATTGTTGCAAAAATAGGCTTATCTCACCGTTTCCAGCACTTTTGTGCACCTTGGGCATATCTGTGATGAAAAAATGAAGATTTTAACCAAAGTTGCAAAAATAGGCTTATCTCACCGTTTCCAGCGCTTTTGTGCATCTTGGGCACATCTGTGATGAAAAATTTAAGATTTTAACCAAAGTTGCAAAAATAGGCTTATCTCACCGTTTCCAGCGCTTTTGTGCATCTTGGGCACATCTGTGATGAAAAATTGAAGATTTTAACCAAAGTTGCAAAAATAGGCTTATCTCACCGTTTCCAGCGCTTTTGTGCATCTTGGACACATCTGTGATGAAAAATTGAAGATTTTAACCATTGTTGCAAAAATAGGCTTATCTCCCCGTTTCCAGCACTTTTTGGCACTTAGAGCGAATCTGACAGTAGAAACCGTGCAGTTGCTACTTTTTCATTGGGGTTTCCAAAACTTAAAATCTTTTTTTTAAAGAGTTCCTTTAGAGTTGAAACCAAGATTTCAAATTATCCTTTTTCATTATTATAATCCACTGTATGCATTTTAAGTATCAAGGAAATTGAGTGAAGGCCTTTTGAGAAAACACGTTGATTAGTGACCCTATTTCATTATGGCAGTCAAACCACTGATTTTCAACTTTAGTCTATGAAACCTCCAAACCTTAAACATTGTTGCAAAATTAGGCTTATCTCACCGTTTCCAGCACTTTTGCGCACCTTGGGCATATCTGTGATGAAAAAATGAAGATTTTAACCAAAGTTGCAAAAATAGGCTTATCTCACCGTTTCCAGCGCTTTTGCGCATCTTGGGCACATCTGTTTTGAAAAATTGAAGATTTTAACCAAAGTTGCAAAAATAGGCTTATCTCACCGTTTCCAGAGCTTTTGCGCATCTTGGGCACATCTGTGATGAAAAATTGAAGATTTTAACCAAAGTTGCAAAAATAGGCTTATCTCACCGTTTCCAGCGCTTTTGTGCATCTTGGGCACATCTGTGATGAAAAATTGAAGATTTTAACCAAAGTTGCAAAAATAGGCTTATCTCACCGTTTCCAGCGCTTTTGTGCATCTTGGACACATCTGTGATGAAAAATTGAAGATTTTAACCATTGTTGCAAAAATAGGCTTATCTCCCCGTTTCCAGCACTTTTTGGCACTTAGAGCCAATCTGACAGTAGAAACCGTGCAGTTGCTACTTTTTCATTGGGGTTTCCAAAACTTAAAATCTTTTTTTTAAAGAGTTCCTTTAGAGTTGAAACCAAGATTTCAAATGATCCTTTTTCATTATTATAATCCACTGTATGCATTTTAAGTATCAAGGAATTTGACTGAAGGCCTTTTGAGAAAACACGTTGATTAGTGACCCTATTTCATTATGGCAGTCAAACCACTGATTTTCAACTTTAGTCTATGAAACCTCCAAACCTTAAACATTGTTGCAAAATTAGGCTTATCTCACCGTTTCCAGCACTTTTGTGCACCTTGGGCATATCTGTGATGAAAAAATGAAGATTTTAACCAAAGTTGCAAAAATAGGCTTATCTCACCGTTTCCAACGCTTTTGTGCATCTTGGGCACATCTGTGATGAAAAATTTAAGATTTTAACCAAAGTTGCAAAAATAGGCTTATCTCACCGTTTCCAGAGCTTTTGCGCATCTTGGGCACATCTGTGATGAAAAATTGAAGATTTTAACCAAAGTTGCAAAAATAGGCTTATCTCACCGTTTCCAGCGCTTTTGTGCATCTTGGGCACATCTGTGATGAAAAATTGAAGATTTTAACCAAAGTTGCAAAAATAGGCTTATCTCACCGTTTCCAGCGCTTTTGTGCATCTTGGACACATCTGTGATGAAAAATTGAAGATTTTAACCATTGTTGCAAAAATAGGCTTATCTCCCCGTTTCCAGCACTTTTTGGCACTTAGAGCCAATCTGACAGTAGAAACCGTGCAGTTGCTACTTTTTCATTGGGGTTTCCAAAACTTAAAATCTTTTTTTTAAAGAGTTCCTTTAGAGTTGAAACCAAGATTTCAAATGATCCTTTTTCATTATTATAATCCACTGTATGCATTTTAAGTATCAAGGAATTTGACTGAAGGCCTTTTGAGAAAACACGTTGATTAGTGACCCTATTTCATTATGGCAGTCAAACCACTGATTTTCAACTTTAGTCTATGAAACCTCCAAACCTTAAACATTGTTGCAAAATTAGGCTTATCTCACCGTTTCCAGCACTTTTGTGCACCTTGGGCATATCTGTGATGAAAAAATGAAGATTTTAACCAAAGTTGCAAAAATAGGCTTATCTCACCGTTTCCAGCGCTTTTGTGCATCTTGGGCACATCTGTGATGAAAAATTTAAGATTTTAACCAAAGTTGCAAAAATAGGCTTATCTCACCGTTTCCAGCGCTTTTGTGCATCTTGGGCACATCTGTGATGAAAAATTGAAGATTTTAACCAAAGTTGCAAAAATAGGCTTATCTCACCGTTTCCAGCGCTTTTGTGCATCTTGGACACATCTGTGATGAAAAATTGAAGATTTTAACCATTGTTGCAAAAATAGGCTTATCTCCCCGTTTCCAGCACTTTTTGGCACTTAGAGCGAATCTGACAGTAGAAACCGTGCAGTTGCTACTTTTTCATTGGGGTTTCCAAAACTTAAAATCTTTTTTTTAAAGAGTTCCTTTAGAGTTGAAACCAAGATTTCAAATTATCCTTTTTCATTATTATAATCCACTGTATGCATTTTAAGTATCAAGGAATTTGACTGAAGGCCTTTTGAGAAAACACGTTGATTAGTGACCCTATTTCATTATGGCAGTCAAACCACTGATTTTCAACTTTAGTCTATGAAGCCTCCAAACCTTAAACATTGTTGCAAAATTAGGCTTATCTCACCGTTTCCAGCACTTTTGTGCACCTTGGGCATATCTGTGATGAAAAAATGAAGATTTTAACCAAAGTTGCAAAAATAGGCTTATCTCACCGTTTCCAGCGCTTTTGTGCATCTTGGGCACATCTGTGATGAAAAATTTAAGATTTTAACCAAAGTTGCAAAAATAGGCTTATCTCACCGTTTCCAGCGCTTTTGTGCATCTTGGGCACATCTGTGATGAAAAATTTAAGATTTTAACCAAAGTTGCAAAAATAGGCTTATCTCACCGTTTCCAGCGCTTTTGTGCATCTTGGGCACATCTGTGATGAAAAATTGAAGATTTTAACCAAAGTTGCAAAAATAGGCTTATCTCACCGTTTCCAGCGCTTTTGTGCATCTTGGACACATCTGTGATGAAAAATTGAAGATTTTAACCATTGTTGCAAAAATAGGCTTATCTCCCCGTTTCCAGCACTTTTTGGCACTTAGAGCCAATCTGACAGTAGAAACCGTGCAGTTGCTACTTTTTCATTGGGGTTTCCAAAACTTAAAATCTTTTTTTTAAAGAGTTCCTTTAGAGTTGAAACCAAGATTTCAAATGATCCTTTTTCATTATTATAATCCACTGTATGCATTTTAAGTATCAAGGAATTTGACTGAAGGCCTTTTGAGAAAACACGTTGATTAGTGACCCTATTTCATTATGGCAGTCAAACCACTGATTTTCAACTTTAGTCTATGAAACCTCCAAACCTTAAACATTGTTGCAAAATTAGGCTTATCTCACCGTTTCCAGCACTTTTGTGCACCTTGGGCATATCTGTGATGAAAAAATGAAGATTTTAACCAAAGTTGCAAAAATAGGCTTATCTCACCGTTTCCAGCGCTTTTGTGCATCTTGGGCACATCTGTGATGAAAAATTTAAGATTTTAACCAAAGTTGCAAAAATAGGCTTATCTCACCGTTTCCAGCGCTTTTGTGCATCTTGGGCACATCTGTGATGAAAAATTGAAGATTTTAACCAAAGTTGCAAAAATAGGCTTATCTCACCGTTTCCAGCGCTTTTGTGCATCTTGGACACATCTGTGATGAAAAATTGAAGATTTTAACCATTGTTGCAAAAATAGGCTTATCTCCCCGTTTCCAGCACTTTTTGGCACTTAGAGCGAATCTGACAGTAGAAACCGTGCAGTTGCTACTTTTTCATTGGGGTTTCCAAAACTTAAAATCTTTTTTTTAAAGAGTTCCTTTAGAGTTGAAACCAAGATTTCAAATTATCCTTTTTCATTATTATAATCCACTGTATGCATTTTAAGTATCAAGGAATTTGACTGAAGGCCTTTTGAGAAAACACGTTGATTAGTGACCCTATTTCATTATGGCAGTCAAACCACTGATTTTCAACTTTAGTCTATGAAGCCTCCAAACCTTAAACATTGTTGCAAAATTAGGCTTATCTCATCGTTTCCAGCACTTTTGTGCACCTTGGGCATATCTGTGATGAAAAAATGAAGATTTTAACCAAAGTTGCAAAAATAGGCTTATCTCACCGTTTCCAGCGCTTTTGTGCATCTTGGGCACATCTGTGATGAAAAATTTAAGATTTTAACCAAAGTTGCAAAAATAGGCTTATCTCACCGTTTCCAGCGCTTTTGTGCATCTTGGACACATCTGTGATGAAAAATTGAAGATTTTAACCATTGTTGCAAAAATAGGCTTATCTCCCCGTTTCCAGCACTTTTTGGCACTTAGAGCGAATCTGACAGTAGAAACCGTGCAGTTGCTACTTTTTCATTGGGGTTTCCAAAACTTAAAATCTTTTTTTTAAAGAGTTCCTTTAGAGTTGAAACCAAGATTTCAAATTATCCTTTTTCATTATTATAATCCACTGTATGCATTTTAAGTATCAAGGAAATTGAGTGAAGGCCTTTTGAGAAAACACGTTGATTAGTGACCCTATTTCATTATGGCAGTCAAACCACTGATTTTCAACTTTAGTCTATGAAACCTCCAAACCTTAAACATTGTTGCAAAATTAGGCTTATCTCACCGTTTCCAGCACTTTTGCGCACCTTGGGCATATCTGTGATGAAAAAATGAAGATTTTAACCAAAGTTGCAAAAATAGGCTTATCTCACCGTTTCCAGCGCTTTTGCGCATCTTGGGCACATCTGTTTTGAAAAATTGAAGATTTTAACCAAAGTTGCAAAAATAGGCTTATCTCACCGTTTCCAGAGCTTTTGCGCATCTTGGGCACATCTGTGATGAAAAATTGAAGATTTTAACCAAAGTTGCAAAAATAGGCTTATCTCACCGTTTCCAGCGCTTTTGTGCATCTTGGGCACATCTGTGATGAAAAATTGAAGATTTTAACCAAAGTTGCAAAAATAGGCTTATCTCACCGTTTCCAGCGCTTTTGTGCATCTTGGACACATCTGTGATGAAAAATTGAAGATTTTAACCATTGTTGCAAAAATAGGCTTATCTCCCCGTTTCCAGCACTTTTTGGCACTTAGAGCCAATCTGACAGTAGAAACCGTGCAGTTGCTACTTTTTCATTGGGGTTTCCAAAACTTAAAATCTTTTTTTTAAAGAGTTCCTTTAGAGTTGAAACCAAGATTTCAAATGATCCTTTTTCATTATTATAATCCACTGTATGCATTTTAAGTATCAAGGAATTTGACTGAAGGCCTTTTGAGAAAACACGTTGATTAGTGACCCTATTTCATTATGGCAGTCAAACCACTGATTTTCAACTTTAGTCTATGAAACCTCCAAACCTTAAACATTGTTGCAAAATTAGGCTTATCTCACCGTTTCCAGCACTTTTGTGCACCTTGGGCATATCTGTGATGAAAAAATGAAGATTTTAACCAAAGTTGCAAAAATAGGCTTATCTCACCGTTTCCAGCGCTTTTGTGCATCTTGGGCACATCTGTGATGAAAAATTTAAGATTTTAACCAAAGTTGCAAAAATAGGCTTATCTCACCGTTTCCAGAGCTTTTGCGCATCTTGGGCACATCTGTGATGAAAAATTGAAGATTTTAACCAAAGTTGCAAAAATAGGCTTATCTCACCGTTTCCAGCGCTTTTGTGCATCTTGGGCACATCTGTGATGAAAAATTGAAGATTTTAACCAAAGTTGCAAAAATAGGCTTATCTCACCGTTTCCAGCGCTTTTGTGCATCTTGGACACATCTGTGATGAAAAATTGAAGATTTTAACCATTGTTGCAAAAATAGGCTTATCTCCCCGTTTCCAGCACTTTTTGGCACTTAGAGCGAATCTGACAGTAGAAACCGTGCAGTTGCTACTTTTTCATTGGGGTTTCCAAAACTTAAAATCTTTTTTTTAAAGAGTTCCTTTAGAGTTGAAACCAAGATTTCAAATTATCCTTTTTCATTATTATAATCCACTGTATGCATTTTAAGTATCAAGGAATTTGACTGAAGGCCTTTTGAGAAAACACGTTGATTAGTGACCCTATTTCATTATGGCAGTCAAACCACTGATTTTCAACTTTAGTCTATGAAGCCTCCAAACCTTAAACATTGTTGCAAAATTAGGCTTATCTCACCGTTTCCAGCACTTTTGTGCACCTTGGGCATATCTGTGATGAAAAAATGAAGATTTTAACCAAAGTTGCAAAAATAGGCTTATCTCACCGTTTCCAGCGCTTTTGTGCATCTTGGGCACATCTGTGATGAAAAATTTAAGATTTTAACCAAAGTTGCAAAAATAGGCTTATCTCACCGTTTCCAGCGCTTTTGTGCATCTTGGGCACATCTGTGATGAAAAATTTAAGATTTTAACCAAAGTTGCAAAAATAGGCTTATCTCACCGTTTCCAGCGCTTTTGGGCATCTTGGGCACATCTGTGATGAAAAATTGAAGATTTTAACCAAAGTTGCAAAAATAGGCTTATCTCACCGTTTCCAGCGCTTTTGTGCATCTTGGGCACATCTGTGATGAAAAATTGAAGATTTTAACCATTGTTGCAAAAAAAGGCTTATCTCCCCGTTTCCAGCACTTTTTGGCACTTAGAGCCAATCTGACAGTAGAAACCGTGCAGTTGCTACTTTTTCATTGGGGTTTCCAAAACTTAAAATCTTTTTTTTAAAGAGTTCCTTTAGAGTTGAAACCAAGATTTCAAATTATCCTTTTTCATTATTATAATCCACTGTATGCATTTTAAGTATCAAGGAAATTGAGTGAAGGCCTTTTGAGAAAACACGTTGATTAGTGACCCTATTTCATTATGGCAGTCAAACCACTGATTTTCAACTTTAGTCTATGAAACCTCCAAACCTTAAACATTGTTTCAAAATTAGGCTTATCTCACCGTTTCCAGCACTTTTGTGCACCTTGGGCATATCTTTGATGAAAAAATGAAGATTTTAACCAAAGTTGCAAAAATAGGCTTATCTCACCATTTCCAGCGCTTTTGCGCATCTTGGGCACATCTGTTTTGAAAAATTGAAGATTTTAACCAAAGTTGCAAAAATAGGCTTATCTCACCGTTTCCAGCGCTTTTGTGCATCTTGGGCACATCTGTGATGAAAAATTGAAGATTTTAACCAAAGTTGCAAAAATAGGCTTATCTCACCGTTTCCAGCGCTTTTGTGCATCTTGGACACATCTGTGATGAAAAATTGAAGATTTTAACCATTGTTGCAAAAATAGGCTTATCTCCCCGTTTCCAGCACTTTTTGGCACTTAGAGCGAATCTGACAGTAGAAACCGTGCAGTTGCTACTTTTTCATTGGGGCTTCCAAAACTTAAAATCTTTTTTTTAAAGAGTTCCTTTAGAGTTGAAACCAAGATTTCAAATTATCCTTTTTCATTATTATAATCCACTGTATGCATTTTAAGTATCAAGGAATTTGACTGAAGGCCTTTTGAGAAAACACGTTGATTAGTGACCCTATTTCATTATGGCAGTCAAACCACTGATTTTCAACTTTAGTCTATGAAACCTCCAAACCTTAAACATTGTTGCAAAATTAGGCTTATCTCACCGTTTCCAGCACTTTTGCGCATCTTGGGCACATCTGTGATGAAAAATTGAAGATTTTAACCAAAGTTGCAAAAATAGGCTTATCTCACCGTTTCCAGCGCTTTTGGGCATCTTGGGCACATCTGTGATGAAAAATTGAAGATTTTAACCAAAGTTGCAAAAATAGGCTTATCTCACCGTTTCCAGCGCTTTTGTGCATCTTGGGCACATCTGTGATGAAAAATTGAAGATTTTAACCATTGTTGCAAAAAAAGGCTTATCTCCCCGTTTCCAGCACTTTTTGGCACTTAGAGCCAATCTGACAGTAGAAACCGTGCAGTTGCTACTTTTTCATTGGGGTTTCCAAAACTTAAAATCTTTTTTTTAAAGAGTTCCTTTAGAGTTGAAACCAAGATTTCAAATTATCCTTTTTCATTATTATAATCCACTGTATGCATTTTAAGTATCAAGGAAATTGAGTGAAGGCCTTTTGAGAAAACACGTTGATTAGTGACCCTATTTCATTATGGCAGTCAAACCACTGATTTTCAACTTTAGTCTATGAAACCTCCAAACCTTAAACATTGTTGCAAAATTAGGCTTATCTCACCGTTTCCAGCACTTTTGTGCACCTTGGGCATATCTTTGATGAAAAAATGAAGATTTTAACCAAAGTTGCAAAAATAGGCTTATCTCACCATTTCCAGCGCTTTTGCGCATCTTGGGCACATCTGTTTTGAAAAATTGAAGATTTTAACCAAAGTTGCAAAAATAGGCTTATCTCACCGTTTCCAGCGCTTTTGTGCATCTTGGGCACATCTGTGATGAAAAATTGAAGATTTTAACCAAAGTTGCAAAAATAGGCTTATCTCACCGTTTCCAGCGCTTTTGTGCATCTTGGACACATCTGTGATGAAAAATTGAAGATTTTAACCATTGTTGCAAAAATAGGCTTATCTCCCCGTTTCCAGCACTTTTTGGCACTTAGAGCGAATCTGACAGTAGAAACCGTGCAGTTGCTACTTTTTCATTGGGGCTTCCAAAACTTAAAATCTTTTTTTTAAAGAGTTCCTTTAGAGTTGAAACCAAGATTTCAAATTATCCTTTTTCATTATTATAATCCACTGTATGCATTTTAAGTATCAAGGAATTTGACTGAAGGCCTTTTGAGAAAACACGTTGATTAGTGACCCTATTTCATTATTGGCAGTCAAACCACTGATTTTCAACTTTAGTCTATGAAACCTCCAAACCTTAAACATTGTTGCAAAATTAGGCTTATCTCACCGTTTCCAGCACTTTTGTGCACCTTGGGCATATCTGTGATGAAAAAATGAAGATTTTAACCAAAGTTGCAAAAATAGGCTTATCTCACCGTTTCCAGCGCTTTTGTGCATCTTGGGCACATCTGTGATGAAAAATTGAAGATTTTAACCATTGTTGCAAAAATAGGCTTATCTCCCCGTTTCCAGCACTTTTTGGCACTTAGAGCGAATCTGACAGTAGAAACCGTGCAGTTGCTACTTTTTCATTGGGGTTTCCAAAACTTAAAATCTTTTTTTTAAAGAGTTCCTTTAGAGTTGAAACCAAGATTTCAAATTATCCTTTTTCATTATTATAATCCACTGTATGCATTTTAAGTATCAAGGAAATTGAGTGAAGGCCTTTTGAGAAAACACGTTGATTAGTGACCCTATTTCATTATGGCAGTCAAACCACTGATTTTCAACTTTAGTCTATGAAACCTCCAAACCTTAAACATTGTTGCAAAATTAGGCTTATCTCACCGTTTCCAGCACTTTTGTGCACCTTGGGCATATCTTTGATGAAAAAATGAAGATTTTAACCAAAGTTGCAAAAATAGGCTTATCTCACCGTTTCCAGCGCTTTTGTGCATCTTGGGCACATCTGTGATGAAAAATTGAAGATTTTAACCAAAGTTGCAAAAATAGGCTTATCTCACCGTTTCCAGCGCTTTTGTGCATCTTGGACACATCTGTGATGAAAAATTGAAGATTTTAACCATTGTTGCAAAAATAGGCTTATCTCCCCGTTTCCAGCACTTTTTGGCACTTAGAGCGAATCTGACAGTAGAAACCGTGCAGTTGCTACTTTTTCATTGGGGTTTCCAAAACTTAAAATCTTTTTTTTAAAGAGTTCCTTTAGAGTTGAAACCAAGATTTCAAATTATCCTTTTTCATTATTATAATCCACTGTATGCATTTTAAGTATCAAGGAAATTGAGTGAAGGCCTTTTGAGAAAACACGTTGATTAGTGACCCTATTTCATTATGGCAGTCAAACCACTGATTTTCAACTTTAGTCTATGAAACCTCCAAACCTTAAACATTGTTGCAAAATTAGGCTTATCTCACCGTTTCCAGCACTTTTGTGCACCTTGGGCATATCTGTGATGAAAAAATGAAGATTTTAACCAAAGTTGCAAAAATAGGCTTATCTCACCGTTTCCAGCGCTTTTGCGCATCTTGGGCACATCTGTTTTGAAAAATTGAAGATTTTAACCAAAGTTGCAAAAATAGGCTTATCTCACCGTTTCCAGCGCTTTTGTGCATCTTGGGCACATCTGTGATGAAAAATTGAAGATTTTAACCATTGTTGCAAAAATAGGCTTATCTCCCCGTTTCCAGCACTTTTTGGCACTTAGAGCGAATCTGACAGTAGAAACCGTGCAGTTGCTACTTTTTCATTGGGGTTTCCAAAACTTAAAATCTTTTTTTTAAAGAGTTCCTTTAGAGTTGAAACCAAGATTTCAAATTATCCTTTTTCATTATTATAATCCACTGTATGCATTTTAAGTATCAAGGAAATTGAGTGAAGGCCTTTTGAGAAAACACGTTGATTAGTGACCCTATTTCATTATGGCAGTCAAACCACTGATTTTCAACTTTAGTCTATGAAACCTCCAAACCTTAAACATTGTTGCAAAATTAGGCTTATCTCACCGTTTCCAGCACTTTTGTGCACCTTGGGCATATCTGTGATGAAAAAATGAAGATTTTAACCAAAGTTGCAAAAATAGGCTTATCTCACCGTTTCCAGCGCTTTTGTGCATCTTGGGCACATCTGTGATGAAAAATTGAAGATTTTAACCATTGTTGCAAAAATAGGCTTATCTCACCGTTTCCAGCGCTTTTGTGCATCTTGGACACATCTGTGATGAAAAATTGAAGATTTTAACCATTGTTGCAAAAATAGGCTTATCTCCCCGTTTCCAGCACTTTTTGGCACTTAGAGCGAATCTGATAGTAGAAACCGTGCAGTTGCTACTTTTTCATTGGGGTTTCCAAAACTTAAAATCTTTTTTTTAAAGAGTTCCTTTAGAGTTGAAACCAAGATTTCAAATTATCCTTTTTCATTATTATAATCCACTGTATGCATTTTAAGTATCAAGGAAATTGAGTGAAGTTCTTTTGAGAAAACACGTTGATTAGTGACCCTATTTCATTATGGCAGTCAAACCACTGATTTTCAACTTTAGTCTATGAAACCTCCAAACCTTAAACATTGTTGCAAAATTAGGCTTATCTCACCGTTTCCAGCACTTTTGTGCACCTTGGGCATATCTTTGATGAAAAAATGAAGATTTTAACCAAAGTTGCAAAAATAGGCTTATCTCACCGTTTCCAGCGCTTTTGCGCATCTTGGGCACATCTGTTTTGAAAAATTGAAGATTTTAACCAAAGTTGCAAAAATAGGCTTATCTCACCGTTTCCAGCGCTTTTGTGCATCTTGGGCACATCTGTGATGAAAAATTGAAGATTTTAACCAAAGTTGCAAAAATAGGCTTATCTCACCGTTTCCAGCGCTTTTGCGCATCTTGGGCACATCTGTTTTGAAAAATTGAAGATTTTAACCAAAGTTGCAAAAATAGGCTTATCTCACCGTTTCCAGAGCTTTTGCGCATCTTGGGCACATCTGTGATGAAAAATTGAAGATTTTAACCAAAGTTGCAAAAATAGGCTTATCTCACCGTTTCCAGCGCTTTTGTGCATCTTGGGCACATCTGTGATGAAAAATTGAAGATTTTAACCATTGTTGCAAAAATAGGCTTATCTCACCGTTTCCAGCGCTTTTGTGCATCTTGGACACATCTGTGATGAAAAATTGAAGATTTTAACCATTGTTGCAAAAATAGGCTTATCTCCCCGTTTCCAGCACTTTTTGGCACTTAGAGCGAATCTGACAGTAGAAACCGTGCAGTTGCTACTTTTTCATTGGGGTTTCCAAAACTTAAAATCTTTTTTTTAAAGAGTTCCTTTAGAGTTGAAACCAAGATTTCAAATTATCCTTTTTCATTATTATAATCCACTGTATGCATTTTAAGTATCAAGGAAATTGAGTGAAGGCCTTTTGAGAAAACACGTTGATTAGTGACCCTATTTCATTATGGCAGTCAAACCACTGATTTTCAACTTTAGTCTATGAAACCTCCAAACCTTAAACATTGTTGCAAAATTAGGCTTATCTCACCGTTTCCAGCACTTTTGTGCACCTTGGGCATATCTGTGATGAAAAAATGAAGATTTTAACCAAAGTTGCAAAAATAGGCTTATCTCACCGTTTCCAGCGCTTTTGTGCATCTTGGGCACATCTGTTTTGAAAAATTGAAGATTTTAACCAAAGTTGCAAAAATAGGCTTATCTCACCATTTCCAGCGCTTTTGTGCATCTTGGGCACATCTGTGATGAAAAATTGAAGATTTTAACCATTGTTGCAAAAATAGGCTTATCTCCCCGTTTCCAGCACTTTTTGGCACTTAGAGCGAATCTGACAGTAGAAACCGTGCAGTTGCTACTTTTTCATTGGGGTTTCCAAAACTTAAAATCTTTTTTTTAAAGAGTTCCTTTAGAGTTGAAACCAAGATTTCAAATTATCCTTTTTCATTATTATAATCCACTGTATGCATTTTAAGTATCAAGGAAATTGAGTGAAGGCCTTTTGAGAAAACACGTTGATTAGTGACCCTATTTCATTATGGCAGTCAAACCACTGATTTTCAACTTTAGTCTATGAAACCTCCAAACCTTAAACATTGTTGCAAAATTAGGCTTATCTCACCGTTTCCAGCACTTTTGTGCACCTTGGGCATATCTGTGATGAAAAAATGAAGATTTTAACCAAAGTTGCAAAAATAGGCTTATCTCACCGTTTCCAGCGCTTTTGTGCATCTTGGGCACATCTGTGATGAAAAATTGAAGATTTTAACCAAAGTTGCAAAAATAGGCTTATCTCACCGTTTCCAGCGCTTTTGTGCATCTTGGGCACATCTGTGATGAAAAATTGAAGATTTTAACCATTGTTGCAAAAATAGGCTTATCTCCCCGTTTCCAGCACTTTTTGGCACTTAGAGCGAATCTGACAGTAGAAACCGTGCAGTTGCTACTTTTTCATTGGGGTTTCCAAAACTTAAAATCTTTTTTTTAAAGAGTTCCTTTAGAGTTGAAACCAAGATTTCAAATTATCCTTTTTCATTATTATAATCCACTGTATGCATTTTAAGTATCAAGGAAATTGAGTGAAGGCCTTTTGAGAAAACACGTTGATTAGTGACCCTATTTCATTATGGCAGTCAAACCACTGATTTTCAACTTTAGTCTATGAAACCTCCAAACCTTAAACATTGTTGCAAAATTAGGCTTATCTCACCGTTTCCAGCACTTTTGTGCACCTTGGGCATATCTTTGATGAAAAAATGAAGATTTTAACCAAAGTTGCAAAAATAGGCTTATCTCACCGTTTCCAGCGCTTTTGCGCATCTTGGGCACATCTGTTTTGAAAAATTGAAGATTTTAACCAAAGTTGCAAAAATAGGCTTATCTCACCGTTTCCAGAGCTTTTGCGCATCTTGGGCACATCTGTGATGAAAAATTGAAGATTTTAACCAAAGTTGCAAAAATAGGCTTATCTCACCGTTTCCAGCGCTTTTGTGCATCTTGGGCACGTCTGTGATGAAAAATTGAAGATTTTAACCAAAGTTGCAAAAATAGGCTTATCTCACCGTTTCCAGCGCTTTTGTGCATCTTGGACACATCTGTGATGAAAAATTGAAGATTTTAACCATTGTTGCAAAAATAGGCTTATCTCCCCGTTTCCAGCACTTTTTGGCACTTAGAGCGAATCTGACAGTAGAAACCGTGCAGTTGCTACTTTTTCATTGGGGTTTCCAAAACTTAAAATCTTTTTTTTAAAGAGTTCCTTTAGAGTTGAAACCAAGATTTCAAATTATCCTTTTTCATTATTATAATCCACTGTATGCATTTTAAGTATCAAGGAATTTGACTGAAGGCCTTTTGAGAAAACACGTTGATTAGTGACCCTATTTCATTATGGCAGTCAAACCACTGATTTTCAACTTTAGTCTATGAAACCTCCAAACCTTAAACATTGTTGCAAAATTAGGCTTATCTCACCGTTTCCAGCACTTTTGTGCACCTTGGGCATATCTGTTTTGAAAAATTGAAGATTTTAACCAAAGTTGCAAAAATAGGCTTATCTCACCGTTTCCAGAGCTTTTGCGCATCTTGGGCACATCTGTGATGAAAAATTGAAGATTTTAACCAAAGTTGCAAAAATAGGCTTATCTCACCGTTTCCAGCGCGTTTGTGCATCTTGGGCACATCTGTGATGAAAAATTGAAGATTTTAACCATTGTTGCAAAAATAGGCTTATCTCACCGTTTCCAGCGCTTTTGTGCATCTTGGACACATCTGTGATGAAAAATTGAAGATTTTAACCATTGTTGCAAAAATAGGCTTATCTCCCCGTTTCCAGCACTTTTTGGCACTTAGAGCGAATCTGACAGTAGAAACCGTGCAGTTGCTACTTTTTCATTGGGGTTTCCAAAACTTAAAATCTTTTTTTTAAAGAGTTCCTTTAGAGTTGAAACCAAGATTTCAAATTATCCTTTTTCATTATTATAATCCACTGTATGCATTTTAAGTATCAAGGAAATTGAGTGAAGGCCTTTTGAGAAAACACGTTGATTAGTGACCCTATTTCATTATGGCAGTCAAACCACTGATTTTCAACTTTAGTCTATGAAACCTCCAAACCTTAAACATTGTTGCAAAATTAGGCTTATCTCACCGTTTCCAGCACTTTTGTGCACCTTGGGCATATCTGTGATGAAAAAATGAAGATTTTAACCAAAGTTGCAAAAATAGGCTTATCTCACCGTTTCCAGCGCTTTTGTGCATCTTGGGCACATCTGTTTTGAAAAATTGAAGATTTTAACCAAAGTTGCAAAAATAGGCTTATCTCACCATTTCCAGCGCTTTTGTGCATCTTGGGCACATCTGTGATGAAAAATTGAAGATTTTAACCATTGTTGCAAAAATAGGCTTATCTCCCCGTTTCCAGCACTTTTTGGCACTTAGAGCGAATCTGACAGTAGAAACCGTGCAGTTGCTACTTTTTCATTGGGGTTTCCAAAACTTAAAATCTTTTTTTTAAAGAGTTCCTTTAGAGTTGAAACCAAGATTTCAAATTATCCTTTTTCATTATTATAATCCACTGTATGCATTTTAAGTATCAAGGAAATTGAGTGAAGGCCTTTTGAGAAAACACGTTGATTAGTGACCCTATTTCATTATGGCAGTCAAACCACTGATTTTCAACTTTAGTCTATGAAACCTCCAAACCTTAAACATTGTTGCAAAATTAGGCTTATCTCACCGTTTCCAGCACTTTTGTGCACCTTGGGCATATCTGTGATGAAAAAATGAAGATTTTAACCAAAGTTGCAAAAATAGGCTTATCTCACCGTTTCCAGCGCTTTTGTGCATCTTGGGCACATCTGTGATGAAAAATTGAAGATTTTAACCAAAGTTGCAAAAATAGGCTTATCTCACCGTTTCCAGCGCTTTTGTGCATCTTGGGCACATCTGTGATGAAAAATTGAAGATTTTAACCATTGTTGCAAAAATAGGCTTATCTCCCCGTTTCCAGCACTTTTTGGCACTTAGAGCGAATCTGACAGTAGAAACCGTGCAGTTGCTACTTTTTCATTGGGGTTTCCAAAACTTAAAATCTTTTTTTTAAAGAGTTCCTTTAGAGTTGAAACCAAGATTTCAAATTATCCTTTTTCATTATTATAATCCACTGTATGCATTTTAAGTATCAAGGAAATTGAGTGAAGGCCTTTTGAGAAAACACGTTGATTAGTGACCCTATTTCATTATGGCAGTCAAACCACTGATTTTCAACTTTAGTCTATGAAACCTCCAAACCTTAAACATTGTTGCAAAATTAGGCTTATCTCACCGTTTCCAGCACTTTTGTGCACCTTGGGCATATCTTTGATGAAAAAATGAAGATTTTAACCAAAGTTGCAAAAATAGGCTTATCTCACCGTTTCCAGCGCTTTTGCGCATCTTGGGCACATCTGTTTTGAAAAATTGAAGATTTTAACCAAAGTTGCAAAAATAGGCTTATCTCACCGTTTCCAGAGCTTTTGCGCATCTTGGGCACATCTGTGATGAAAAATTGAAGATTTTAACCAAAGTTGCAAAAATAGGCTTATCTCACCGTTTCCAGCGCTTTTGTGCATCTTGGGCACGTCTGTGATGAAAAATTGAAGATTTTAACCAAAGTTGCAAAAATAGGCTTATCTCACCGTTTCCAGCGCTTTTGTGCATCTTGGACACATCTGTGATGAAAAATTGAAGATTTTAACCATTGTTGCAAAAATAGGCTTATCTCCCCGTTTCCAGCACTTTTTGGCACTTAGAGCGAATCTGACAGTAGAAACCGTGCAGTTGCTACTTTTTCATTGGGGTTTCCAAAACTTAAAATCTTTTTTTTAAAGAGTTCCTTTAGAGTTGAAACCAAGATTTCAAATTATCCTTTTTCATTATTATAATCCACTGTATGCATTTTAAGTATCAAGGAATTTGACTGAAGGCCTTTTGAGAAAACACGTTGATTAGTGACCCTATTTCATTATGGCAGTCAAACCACTGATTTTCAACTTTAGTCTATGAAACCTCCAAACCTTAAACATTGTTGCAAAATTAGGCTTATCTCACCGTTTCCAGCACTTTTGTGCACCTTGGGCATATCTGTGATGAAAAAATGAAGATTTTAACCAAAGTTGCAAAAATAGGCTTATCTCACCGTTTCCAGCGCTTTTGTGCATCTTGGGCACATCTGTGATGAAAAATTGAAGATTTTAACCATTGTTGCAAAAATAGGCTTATCTCACCGTTTCCAGCGCTTTTGTGCATCTTGGGCACATCTGTGATGAAAAATTGAAGATTTTAACCAAAGTTGCAAAAATAGGCTTATCTCACCGTTTCCAGCGCTTTTGTGCATCTTGGACACATCTGTGATGAAAAATTGAAGATTTTAACCATTGTTGCAAAAATAGGCTTATCTCCCCGTTTCCAGCACTTTTTGGCACTTAGAGCGAATCTGACAGTAGAAACCGTGCAGTTGCTACTTTTTCATTGGGGTTTCCAAAACTTAAAATCTTTTTTTTAAAGAGTTCCTTTAGAGTTGAAACCAAGATTTCAAATTATCCTTTTTCATTATTATAATCCACTGTATGCATTTTAAGTATCAAGGAAATTGAGTGAAGGCCTTTTGAGAAAACACGTTGATTAGTGACCCTATTTCATTATGGCAGTCAAACCACTGATTTTCAACTTTAGTCTATGAAACCTCCAAACCTTAAACATTGTTGCAAAATTAGGCTTATCTCACCGTTTCCAGCACTTTTGTGCACCTTGGGCATATCTTTGATGAAAAAATGAAGATTTTAACCAAAGTTGCAAAAATAGGCTTATCTCACCGTTTCCAGCGCTTTTGCGCATCTTGGGCACATCTGTTTTGAAAAATTGAAGATTTTAACCAAAGTTGCAAAAATAGGCTTATCTCACCGTTTCCAGCGCTTTTGTGCATCTTGGGCACATCTGTGATGAAAAATTGAAGATTTTAACCAAAGTTGCAAAAATAGGCTTATCTCACCGTTTCCAGCGCTTTTGTGCATCTTGGACACATCTGTGATGAAAAATTGAAGATTTTAACCATTGTTGCAAAAATAGGCTTATCTCCCCGTTTCCAGCACTTTTTGGCACTTAGAGCGAATCTGACAGTAGAAACCGTGCAGTTGCTACTTTTTCATTGGGGCTTCCAAAACTTAAAATCTTTTTTTTAAAGAGTTCCTTTAGAGTTGAAACCAAGATTTCAAATTATCCTTTTTCATTATTATAATCCACTGTATGCATTTTAAGTATCAAGGAATTTGACTGAAGGCCTTTTGAGAAAACACGTTGATTAGTGACCCTATTTCATTATGGCAGTCAAACCACTGATTTTCAACTTTAGTCTATGAAACCTCCAAACCTTAAACATTGTTGCAAAATTAGGCTTATCTCACCGTTTCCAGCACTTTTGTGCACCTTGGGCATATCTGTGATGAAAAAATGAAGATTTTAACCAAAGTTGCAAAAATAGGCTTATCTCACCGTTTCCAGCGCTTTTGTGCATCTTGGGCACATCTGTGATGAAAAATTGAAGATTTTAACCAAAGTTGCAAAAATAGGCTTATCTCACCATTTCCAGCGCTTTTGTGCATCTTGGGCACATCTGTGATGAAAAATTGAAGATTTTAACCATTGTTGCAAAAATAGGCTTATCTCCCCGTTTCCAGCACTTTTTGGCACTTAGAGCGAATCTGACAGTAGAAACCGTGCAGTTGCTACTTTTTCATTGGGGTTTCCAAAACTTAAAATCTTTTTTTTAAAGAGTTCCTTTAGAGTTGAAACCAAGATTTCAAATTATCCTTTTTCATTATTATAATCCACTGTATGCATTTTAAGTATCAAGGAAATTGAGTGAAGGCCTTTTGAGAAAACACGTTGATTAGTGACCCTATTTCATTATGGCAGTCAAACCACTGATTTTCAACTTTAGTCTATGAAACCTCCAAACCTTAAACATTGTTGCAAAATTAGGCTTATCTCACCGTTTCCAGCACTTTTGTGCACCTTGGGCATATCTGTGATGAAAAAATGAAGATTTTAACCAAAGTTGCAAAAATAGGCTTATCTCACCGTTTCCAGCGCTTTTGTGCATCTTGGGCACATCTGTGATGAAAAATTGAAGATTTTAACCAAAGTTGCAAAAATAGGCTTATCTCACCGTTTCCAGCGCTTTTGTGCATCTTGGGCACATCTGTGATGAAAAATTGAAGATTTTAACCATTGTTGCAAAAATAGGCTTATCTCCCCGTTTCCAGCACTTTTTGGCACTTAGAGCGAATCTGACAGTAGAAACCGTGCAGTTGCTACTTTTTCATTGGGGTTTCCAAAACTTAAAATCTTTTTTTTAAAGAGTTCCTTTAGAGTTGAAACCAAGATTTCAAATTATCCTTTTTCATTATTATAATCCACTGTATGCATTTTAAGTATCAAGGAAATTGAGTGAAGGCCTTTTGAGAAAACACGTTGATTAGTGACCCTATTTCATTATGGCAGTCAAACCACTGATTTTCAACTTTAGTCTATGAAACCTCCAAACCTTAAACATTGTTGCAAAATTAGGCTTATCTCACCGTTTCCAGCACTTTTGTGCACCTTGGGCATATCTTTGATGAAAAAATGAAGATTTTAACCAAAGTTGCAAAAATAGGCTTATCTCACCGTTTCCAGCGCTTTTGCGCATCTTGGGCACATCTGTTTTGAAAAATTGAAGATTTTAACCAAAGTTGCAAAAATAGGCTTATCTCACCGTTTCCAGAGCTTTTGCGCATCTTGGGCACATCTGTGATGAAAAATTGAAGATTTTAACCAAAGTTGCAAAAATAGGCTTATCTCACCGTTTCCAGCACTTTTGTGCACCTTGGGCATATCTTTGATGAAAAAATGAAGATTTTAACCAAAGTTGCAAAAATAGGCTTATCTCACCGTTTCCAGCGCTTTTGCGCATCTTGGGCACATCTGTTTTGAAAAATTGAAGATTTTAACCAAAGTTGCAAAAATAGGCTTATCTCACCGTTTCCAGCGCTTTTGTGCATCTTGGGCACATCTGTGATGAAAAATTGAAGATTTTAACCAAAGTTGCAAAAATAGGCTTATCTCACCGTTTCCAGCGCTTTTGTGCATCTTGGACACATCTGTGATGAAAAATTGAAGATTTTAACCATTGTTGCAAAAATAGGCTTATCTCCCCGTTTCCAGCACTTTTTGGCACTTAGAGCGAATCTGACAGTAGAAACCGTGCAGTTGCTACTTTTTCATTGGGGCTTCCAAAACTTAAAATCTTTTTTTTAAAGAGTTCCTTTAGAGTTGAAACCAAGATTTCAAATTATCCTTTTTCATTATTATAATCCACTGTATGCATTTTAAGTATCAAGGAATTTGACTGAAGGCCTTTTGAGAAAACACGTTGATTAGTGACCCTATTTCATTATGGCAGTCAAACCACTGATTTTCAACTTTAGTCTATGAAACCTCCAAACCTTAAACATTGTTGCAAAATTAGGCTTATCTCACCGTTTCCAGCACTTTTGTGCACCTTGGGCATATCTGTGATGAAAAAATGAAGATTTTAACCAAAGTTGCAAAAATAGGCTTATCTCACCGTTTCCAGCGCTTTTGTGCATCTTGGGCACATCTGTGATGAAAAATTGAAGATTTTAACCAAAGTTGCAAAAATAGGCTTATCTCACCATTTCCAGCGCTTTTGTGCATCTTGGGCACATCTGTGATGAAAAATTGAAGATTTTAACCATTGTTGCAAAAATAGGCTTATCTCCCCGTTTCCAGCACTTTTTGGCACTTAGAGCGAATCTGACAGTAGAAACCGTGCAGTTGCTACTTTTTCATTGGGGTTTCCAAAACTTAAAATCTTTTTTTTAAAGAGTTCCTTTAGAGTTGAAACCAAGATTTCAAATTATCCTTTTTCATTATTATAATCCACTGTATGCATTTTAAGTATCAAGGAAATTGAGTGAAGGCCTTTTGAGAAAACACGTTGATTAGTGACCCTATTTCATTATGGCAGTCAAACCACTGATTTTCAACTTTAGTCTATGAAACCTCCAAACCTTAAACATTGTTGCAAAATTAGGCTTATCTCACCGTTTCCAGCACTTTTGTGCACCTTGGGCATATCTGTGATGAAAAAATGAAGATTTTAACCAAAGTTGCAAAAATAGGCTTATCTCACCGTTTCCAGCGCTTTTGTGCATCTTGGGCACATCTGTGATGAAAAATTGAAGATTTTAACCAAAGTTGCAAAAATAGGCTTATCTCACCGTTTCCAGCGCTTTTGCGCATCTTGGGCACATCTGTTTTGAAAAATTGAAGATTTTAACCAAAGTTGCAAAAATAGGCTTATCTCACCGTTTCCAGAGCTTTTGCGCATCTTGGGCACATCTGTGATGAAAAATTGAAGATTTTAACCAAAGTTGCAAAAATAGGCTTATCTCACCGTTTCCAGCGCTTTTGTGCATCTTGGGCACGTCTGTGATGAAAAATTGAAGATTTTAACCAAAGTTGCAAAAATAGGCTTATCTCACCGTTTCCAGCGCTTTTGTGCATCTTGGACACATCTGTGATGAAAAATTGAAGATTTTAACCATTGTTGCAAAAATAGGCTTATCTCCCCGTTTCCAGCACTTTTTGGCACTTAGAGCGAATCTGACAGTAGAAACCGTGCAGTTGCTACTTTTTCATTGGGGTTTCCAAAACTTAAAATCTTTTTTTTAAAGAGTTCCTTTAGAGTTGAAACCAAGATTTCAAATTATCCTTTTTCATTATTATAATCCACTGTATGCATTTTAAGTATCAAGGAATTTGACTGAAGGCCTTTTGAGAAAACACGTTGATTAGTGACCCTATTTCATTATGGCAGTCAAACCACTGATTTTCAACTTTAGTCTATGAAACCTCCAAACCTTAAACATTGTTGCAAAATTAGGCTTATCTCACCGTTTCCAGCACTTTTGTGCACCTTGGGCATATCTGTGATGAAAAAATGAAGATTTTAACCAAAGTTGCAAAAATAGGCTTATCTCACCGTTTCCAGCGCTTTTGTGCATCTTGGGCACATCTGTGATGAAAAATTGAAGATTTTAACCATTGTTGCAAAAATAGGCTTATCTCACCGTTTCCAGCGCTTTTGTGCATCTTGGGCACATCTGTGATGAAAAATTGAAGATTTTAACCAAAGTTGCAAAAATAGGCTTATCTCACCGTTTCCAGCGCTTTTGTGCATCTTGGACACATCTGTGATGAAAAATTGAAGATTTTAACCATTGTTGCAAAAATAGGCTTATCTCCCCGTTTCCAGCACTTTTTGGCACTTAGAGCGAATCTGACAGTAGAAACCGTGCAGTTGCTACTTTTTCATTGGGGTTTCCAAAACTTAAAATCTTTTTTTTAAAGAGTTCCTTTAGAGTTGAAACCAAGATTTCAAATTATCCTTTTTCATTATTATAATCCACTGTATGCATTTTAAGTATCAAGGAAATTGAGTGAAGGCCTTTTGAGAAAACACGTTGATTAGTGACCCTATTTCATTATGGCAGTCAAACCACTGATTTTCAACTTTAGTCTATGAAACCTCCAAACCTTAAACATTGTTGCAAAATTAGGCTTATCTCACCGTTTCCAGCACTTTTGTGCACCTTGGGCATATCTGTGATGAAAAAATGAAGATTTTAACCAAAGTTGCAAAAATAGGCTTATCTCACCGTTTCCAGCGCTTTTGTGCATCTTGGGCACATCTGTGATGAAAAATTGAAGATTTTAACCAAAGTTGCAAAAATAGGCTTATCTCACCGTTTCCAGCGCTTTTGTGCATCTTGGGCACATCTGTGATGAAAAATTGAAGATTTTAACCAAAGTTGCAAAAATAGGCTTATCTCACCGTTTCCAGCGCTTTTGTGCATCTTGGGCACATCTGTGATGAAAAATTGAAGATTTTAACCATTGTTGCAAAAATAGGCTTATCTCCCCGTTTCCAGCACTTTTTGGCACTTAGAGCGAATCTGACAGTAGAAACCGTGCAGTTGCTACTTTTTCATTGGGGTTTCCAAAACTTAAAATCTTTTTTTTAAAGAGTTCCTTTAGAGTTGAAACCAAGATTTCAAATTATCCTTTTTCATTATTATAATCCACTGTATGCATTTTAAGTATCAAGGAAATTGAGTGAAGGCCTTTTGAGAAAACACGTTGATTAGTGACCCTATTTCATTATGGCAGTCAAACCACTGATTTTCAACTTTAGTCTATGAAACCTCCAAACCTTAAACATTGTTGCAAAATTAGGCTTATCTCACCGTTTCCAGCACTTTTGTGCACCTTGGGCATATCTTTGATGAAAAAATGAAGATTTTAACCAAAGTTGCAAAAATAGGCTTATCTCACCGTTTCCAGCGCTTTTGCGCATCTTGGGCACATCTGTTTTGAAAAATTGAAGATTTTAACCAAAGTTGCAAAAATAGGCTTATCTCACCGTTTCCAGAGCTTTTGCGCATCTTGGGCACATCTGTGATGAAAAATTGAAGATTTTAACCAAAGTTGCAAAAATAGGCTTATCTCACCGTTTCCAGCGCTTTTGTGCATCTTGGGCACGTCTGTGATGAAAAATTGAAGATTTTAACCAAAGTTGCAAAAATAGGCTTATCTCACCGTTTCCAGCGCTTTTGTGCATCTTGGACACATCTGTGATGAAAAATTGAAGATTTTAACCATTGTTGCAAAAATAGGCTTATCTCCCCGTTTCCAGCACTTTTTGGCACTTAGAGCGAATCTGACAGTAGAAACCGTGCAGTTGCTACTTTTTCATTGGGGTTTCCAAAACTTAAAATCTTTTTTTTAAAGAGTTCCTTTAGAGTTGAAACCAAGATTTCAAATTATCCTTTTTCATTATTATAATCCACTGTATGCATTTTAAGTATCAAGGAAATTGAGTGAAGGCCTTTTGAGAAAACACGTTGATTAGTGACCCTATTTCATTATGGCAGTCAAACCACTGATTTTCAACTTTAGTCTATGAAACCTCCAAACCTTAAACATTGTTGCAAAATTAGGCTTATCTCACCGTTTCCAGCACTTTTGTGCACCTTGGGCATATCTTTGATGAAAAAATGAAGATTTTAACCAAAGTTGCAAAAATAGGCTTATCTCACCGTTTCCAGCGCTTTTGCGCATCTTGGGCACATCTGTTTTGAAAAATTGAAGATTTTAACCAAAGTTGCAAAAATAGGCTTATCTCACCGTTTCCAGCGCTTTTGTGCATCTTGGGCACATCTGTGATGAAAAATTGAAGATTTTAACCAAAGTTGCAAAAATAGGCTTATCTCACCGTTTCCAGCGCTTTTGTGCATCTTGGACACATCTGTGATGAAAAATTGAAGATTTTAACCATTGTTGCAAAAATAGGCTTATCTCCCCGTTTCCAGCACTTTTTGGCACTTAGAGCGAATCTGACAGTAGAAACCGTGCAGTTGCTACTTTTTCATTGGGGCTTCCAAAACTTAAAATCTTTTTTTTAAAGAGTTCCTTTAGAGTTGAAACCAAGATTTCAAATTATCCTTTTTCATTATTATAATCCACTGTATGCATTTTAAGTATCAAGGAATTTGACTGAAGGCCTTTTGAGAAAACACGTTGATTAGTGACCCTATTTCATTATGGCAGTCAAACCACTGATTTTCAACTTTAGTCTATGAAACCTCCAAACCTTAAACATTGTTGCAAAATTAGGCTTATCTCACCGTTTCCAGCACTTTTGTGCACCTTGGGCATATCTGTGATGAAAAAATGAAGATTTTAACCAAAGTTGCAAAAATAGGCTTATCTCACCGTTTCCAGCGCTTTTGTGCATCTTGGGCACATCTGTGATGAAAAATTGAAGATTTTAACCAAAGTTGCAAAAATAGGCTTATCTCACCATTTCCAGCGCTTTTGTGCATCTTGGGCACATCTGTGATGAAAAATTGAAGATTTTAACCATTGTTGCAAAAATAGGCTTATCTCCCCGTTTCCAGCACTTTTTGGCACTTAGAGCGAATCTGACAGTAGAAACCGTGCAGTTGCTACTTTTTCATTGGGGTTTCCAAAACTTAAAATCTTTTTTTTAAAGAGTTCCTTTAGAGTTGAAACCAAGATTTCAAATTATCCTTTTTCATTATTATAATCCACTGTATGCATTTTAAGTATCAAGGAAATTGAGTGAAGGCCTTTTGAGAAAACACGTTGATTAGTGACCCTATTTCATTATGGCAGTCAAACCACTGATTTTCAACTTTAGTCTATGAAACCTCCAAACCTTAAACATTGTTGCAAAATTAGGCTTATCTCACCGTTTCCAGCACTTTTGTGCACCTTGGGCATATCTGTGATGAAAAAATGAAGATTTTAACCAAAGTTGCAAAAATAGGCTTATCTCACCGTTTCCAGCGCTTTTGTGCATCTTGGGCACATCTGTGATGAAAAATTGAAGATTTTAACCAAAGTTGCAAAAATAGGCTTATCTCACCGTTTCCAGCGCTTTTGTGCATCTTGGGCACATCTGTGATGAAAAATTGAAGATTTTAACCAAAGTTGCAAAAATAGGCTTATCTCACCGTTTCCAGCGCTTTTGTGCATCTTGGGCACATCTGTGATGAAAAATTGAAGATTTTAACCATTGTTGCAAAAATAGGCTTATCTCCCCGTTTCCAGCACTTTTTGGCACTTAGAGCGAATCTGACAGTAGAAACCGTGCAGTTGCTACTTTTTCATTGGGGTTTCCAAAACTTAAAATCTTTTTTTTAAAGAGTTCCTTTAGAGTTGAAACCAAGATTTCAAATTATCCTTTTTCATTATTATAATCCACTGTATGCATTTTAAGTATCAAGGAAATTGAGTGAAGGCCTTTTGAGAAAACACGTTGATTAGTGACCCTATTTCATTATGGCAGTCAAACCACTGATTTTCAACTTTAGTCTATGAAACCTCCAAACCTTAAACATTGTTGCAAAATTAGGCTTATCTCACCGTTTCCAGCACTTTTGTGCACCTTGGGCATATCTTTGATGAAAAAATGAAGATTTTAACCAAAGTTGCAAAAATAGGCTTATCTCACCGTTTCCAGCGCTTTTGCGCATCTTGGGCACATCTGTTTTGAAAAATTGAAGATTTTAACCAAAGTTGCAAAAATAGGCTTATCTCACCGTTTCCAGAGCTTTTGCGCATCTTGGGCACATCTGTGATGAAAAATTGAAGATTTTAACCAAAGTTGCAAAAATAGGCTTATCTCACCGTTTCCAGCGCTTTTGTGCATCTTGGGCACGTCTGTGATGAAAAATTGAAGATTTTAACCAAAGTTGCAAAAATAGGCTTATCTCACCGTTTCCAGCGCTTTTGTGCATCTTGGACACATCTGTGATGAAAAATTGAAGATTTTAACCATTGTTGCAAAAATAGGCTTATCTCCCCGTTTCCAGCACTTTTTGGCACTTAGAGCGAATCTGACAGTAGAAACCGTGCAGTTGCTACTTTTTCATTGGGGTTTCCAAAACTTAAAATCTTTTTTTTAAAGAGTTCCTTTAGAGTTGAAACCAAGATTTCAAATTATCCTTTTTCATTATTATAATCCACTGTATGCATTTTAAGTATCAAGGAATTTGACTGAAGGCCTTTTGAGAAAACACGTTGATTAGTGACCCTATTTCATTATGGCAGTCAAACCACTGATTTTCAACTTTAGTCTATGAAACCTCCAAACCTTAAACATTGTTGCAAAATTAGGCTTATCTCACCGTTTCCAGCACTTTTGTGCACCTTGGGCATATCTGTGATGAAAAAATGAAGATTTTAACCAAAGTTGCAAAAATAGGCTTATCTCACCGTTTCCAGCGCTTTTGTGCATCTTGGGCACATCTGTGATGAAAAATTGAAGATTTTAACCATTGTTGCAAAAATAGGCTTATCTCACCGTTTCCAGCGCTTTTGTGCATCTTGGGCACATCTGTGATGAAAAATTGAAGATTTTAACCAAAGTTGCAAAAATAGGCTTATCTCACCGTTTCCAGCGCTTTTGTGCATCTTGGACACATCTGTGATGAAAAATTGAAGATTTTAACCATTGTTGCAAAAATAGGCTTATCTCCCCGTTTCCAGCACTTTTTGGCACTTAGAGCGAATCTGACAGTAGAAACCGTGCAGTTGCTACTTTTTCATTGGGGTTTCCAAAACTTAAAATCTTTTTTTTAAAGAGTTCCTTTAGAGTTGAAACCAAGATTTCAAATTATCCTTTTTCATTATTATAATCCACTGTATGCATTTTAAGTATCAAGGAAATTGAGTGAAGGCCTTTTGAGAAAACACGTTGATTAGTGACCCTATTTCATTATGGCAGTCAAACCACTGATTTTCAACTTTAGTCTATGAAACCTCCAAACCTTAAACATTGTTGCAAAATTAGGCTTATCTCACCGTTTCCAGCACTTTTGTGCACCTTGGGCATATCTTTGATGAAAAAATGAAGATTTTAACCAAAGTTGCAAAAATAGGCTTATCTCACCGTTTCCAGCGCTTTTGCGCATCTTGGGCACATCTGTTTTGAAAAATTGAAGATTTTAACCAAAGTTGCAAAAATAGGCTTATCTCACCGTTTCCAGCGCTTTTGTGCATCTTGGGCACATCTGTGATGAAAAATTGAAGATTTTAACCAAAGTTGCAAAAATAGGCTTATCTCACCGTTTCCAGCGCTTTTGTGCATCTTGGACACATCTGTGATGAAAAATTGAAGATTTTAACCATTGTTGCAAAAATAGGCTTATCTCCCCGTTTCCAGCACTTTTTGGCACTTAGAGCGAATCTGACAGTAGAAACCGTGCAGTTGCTACTTTTTCATTGGGGCTTCCAAAACTTAAAATCTTTTTTTTAAAGAGTTCCTTTAGAGTTGAAACCAAGATTTCAAATTATCCTTTTTCATTATTATAATCCACTGTATGCATTTTAAGTATCAAGGAATTTGACTGAAGGCCTTTTGAGAAAACACGTTTATTAGTGACCCTATTTCATTATGGCAGTCAAACCACTGATTTTCAACTTTAGTCTATGAAACCTCCAAACCTTAAACATTGTTGCAAAATTAGGCTTATCTCACCGTTTCCAGCACTTTTGTGCACCTTGGGCATATCTGTGATGAAAAAATGAAGATTTTAACCAAAGTTGCAAAAATAGGCTTATCTCACCGTTTCCAGCGCTTTTGTGCATCTTGGGCACATCTGTGATGAAAAATTGAAGATTTTAACCAAAGTTGCAAAAATAGGCTTATCTCACCATTTCCAGCGCTTTTGTGCATCTTGGGCACATCTGTGATGAAAAATTGAAGATTTTAACCATTGTTGCAAAAATAGGCTTATCTCCCCGTTTCCAGCACTTTTTGGCACTTAGAGCGAATCTGACAGTAGAAACCGTGCAGTTGCTACTTTTTCATTGGGGTTTCCAAAACTTAAAATCTTTTTTTTAAAGAGTTCCTTTAGAGTTGAAACCAAGATTTCAAATTATCCTTTTTCATTATTATAATCCACTGTATGCATTTTAAGTATCAAGGAAATTGAGTGAAGGCCTTTTGAGAAAACACGTTGATTAGTGACCCTATTTCATTATGGCAGTCAAACCACTGATTTTCAACTTTAGTCTATGAAACCTCCAAACCTTAAACATTGTTGCAAAATTAGGCTTATCTCACCGTTTCCAGCACTTTTGTGCACCTTGGGCATATCTGTGATGAAAAAATGAAGATTTTAACCAAAGTTGCAAAAATAGGCTTATCTCACCGTTTCCAGCGCTTTTGTGCATCTTGGGCACATCTGTGATGAAAAATTGAAGATTTTAACCATTGTTGCAAAAATAGGCTTATCTCACCGTTTCCAGCGCTTTTGTGCATCTTGGACACATCTGTGATGAAAAATTGAAGATTTTAACCATTGTTGCAAAAATAGGCTTATCTCCCCGTTTCCAGCACTTTTTGGCACTTAGAGCGAATCTGATAGTAGAAACCGTGCAGTTGCTACTTTTTCATTGGGGTTTCCAAAACTTAAAATCTTTTTTTTAAAGAGTTCCTTTAGAGTTGAAACCAAGATTTCAAATTATCCTTTTTCATTATTATAATCCACTGTATGCATTTTAAGTATCAAGGAAATTGAGTGAAGGCCTTTTGAGAAAACACGTTGATTAGTGACCCTATTTCATTATGGCAGTCAAACCACTGATTTTCAACTTTAGTCTATGAAACCTCCAAACCTTAAACATTGTTGCAAAATTAGGCTTATCTCACCGTTTCCAGCACTTTTGTGCACCTTGGGCATATCTTTGATGAAAAAATGAAGATTTTAACCAAAGTTGCAAAAATAGGCTTATCTCACCGTTTCCAGCGCTTTTGCGCATCTTGGGCACATCTGTTTTGAAAAATTGAAGATTTTAACCAAAGTTGCAAAAATAGGCTTATCTCACCGTTTCCAGCGCTTTTGTGCATCTTGGGCACATCTGTGATGAAAAATTGAAGATTTTAACCAAAGTTGCAAAAATAGGCTTATCTCACCGTTTCCAGCGCTTTTGTGCATCTTGGACACATCTGTGATGAAAAATTGAAGATTTTAACCATTGTTGCAAAAATAGGCTTATCTCCCCGTTTCCAGCACTTTTTGGCACTTAGAGCGAATCTGACAGTAGAAACCGTGCAGTTGCTACTTTTTCATTGGGGCTTCCAAAACTTAAAATCTTTTTTTTAAAGAGTTCCTTTAGAGTTGAAACCAAGATTTCAAATTATCCTTTTTCATTATTATAATCCACTGTATGCATTTTAAGTATCAAGGAATTTGACTGAAGGCCTTTTGAGAAAACACGTTGATTAGTGACCCTATTTCATTATGGCAGTCAAACCACTGATTTTCAACTTTAGTCTATGAAACCTCCAAACCTTAAACATTGTTGCAAAATTAGGCTTATCTCACCGTTTCCAGCACTTTTGTGCACCTTGGGCATATCTGTGATGAAAAAATGAAGATTTTAACCAAAGTTGCAAAAATAGGCTTATCTCACCGTTTCCAGCGCTTTTGTGCATCTTGGACACATCTGTGATGAAAAATTGAAGATTTTAACCATTGTTGCAAAAATAGGCTTATCTCCCCGTTTCCAGCACTTTTTGGCACTTAGAGCGAATCTGACAGTAGAAACCGTGCAGTTGCTACTTTTTCATTGGGGTTTCCAAAACTTAAAATCTTTTTTTTAAAGAGTTCCTTTAGAGTTGAAACCAAGATTTCAAATTATCCTTTTTCATTATTACAATCCACTGTATGCATTTTAAGTATCAAGGAATTTGACTGAAGGCCTTTTGAGAAAACACGTTGATTAGTGACCCTATTTCATTATGGCAGTCAAACCACTGATTTTCAACTTTAGTCTATGAAACCTCCAAACCTTAAACATTGTTGCAAAATTAGGCTTATCTCACCGTTTCCAGCACTTTTGTGCACCTTGGGCATATCTGTGATGAAAAAATGAAGATTTTAACCAAAGTTGCAAAAATAGGCTTACCTCACCGTTTCCAGCGCTTTTGTGCATCTTGGGCACATCTGTGATGAAAAATTGAAGATTTTAACCATTGTTGCAAAAATAGGCTTATCTCCCCGTTTCCAGCACTTTTTGGCACTTAGAGCGAATCTGACAGTAGAAACCGTGCAGTTGCTACTTTTTCATTGGGGTTTCCAAAACTTAAAATCTTTTTTTTAAAGAGTTCCTTTAGAGTTGAAACCAAGATTTCAAATTATCCTTTTTCATTATTATAATCCACTGTATGCATTTTAAGTATCAAGGAAATTGAGTGAAGGCCTTTTGAGAAAACACGTTGATTAGTGACCCTATTTCATTATGGCAGTCAAACCACTGATTTTCAACTTTAGTCTATGAAACCTCCAAACCTTAAACATTGTTGCAAAATTAGGCTTATCTCACCGTTTCCAGCACATTTGTGCACCTTGGGCATATCTTTGATGAAAAAATGAAGATTTTAACCAAAGTTGCAAAAATAGGCTTATCTCACCGTTTCCAGCGCTTTTGCGCATCTTGGGCACATCTGTTTTGAAAAATTGAAGATTTTAACCATTGTTGCAAAAATAGGCTTATCTCCCCGTTTCCAGCACTTTTTGGCACTTAGAGCGAATCTGACAGTAGAAACCGTGCAGTTGCTACTTTTTCATTGGGGTTTCCAAAACTTAAAATCTTTTTTTTAAAGAGTTCCTTTAGAGTTGAAACCAAGATTTCAAATTATCCTTTTTCATTATTATAATCCACTGTATGCATTTTAAGTATCACGGAAATTGAGTGAAGGCCTTTTGAGAAAACACGTTGATTAGTGACCCTATTTCATTATGGCAGTCAAACCACTGATTTTCAACTTTAGTCTATGAAACCTCCAAACCTTAAACATTGTTGCAAAATTAGGCTTATCTCACCGTTTCCAGCACTTTTGTGCACCTTGGGCATATCTTTGATGAAAAAATGAAGATTTTAACCAAAGTTGCAAAAATAGGCTTATCTCACCGTTTCCAGCGCTTTTGCGCATCTTGGGCACATCTGTTTTGAAAAATTGAAGATTTTAACCAAAGTTGCAAAAATAGCCTTATCTCACCGTTTCCAGCGCTTTTGTGCATCTTGGGCACATCTGTGATGAAAAATTGAAGATTTTAACCATTGTTGCAAAAATAGGCTTATCTCACCGTTTCCAGCGCTTTTGTGCATCTTGGGCACATCTGTGATGAAAAATTGAAGATTTTAACCAAAGTTGCAAAAATAGGCTTATCTCACCGTTTCCAGCGCTTTTGTGCATCTTGGACACATCTGTGATGAAAAATTGAAGATTTTAACCATTGTTGCAAAAATAGGCTTATCTCCCCGTTTCCAGCACTTTTTGGCACTTAGAGCGAATCTGACAGTAGAAACCGTGCAGTTGCTACTTTTTCATTGGGGTTTCCAAAACTTAAAATCTTTTTTTTAAAGAGTTCCTTTAGAGTTGAAACCAAGATTTCAAATTATCCTTTTTCATTATTATAATCCACTGTATGCATTTTAAGTATCAAGGAAATTGAGTGAAGGCCTTTTGAGAAAACACGTTGATTAGTGACCCTATTTCATTATGGCAGTCAAACCACTGATTTTCAACTTTAGTCTATGAAACCTCCAAACCTTAAACATTGTTGCAAAATTAGGCTTATCTCACCGTTTCCAGCACTTTTGTGCACCTTGGGCATATCTGTGATGAAAAAATGAAGATTTTAACCAAAGTTGCAAAAATAGGCGTATCTCACCGTTTCCAGCGCTTTTGTGCATCTTGGGCACATCTGTGATGAAAAATTGAAGATTTTAACCATTGTTGCAAAAATAGGCTTATCTCACCGTTTCCAGCGCTTTTGCGCATCTTGGGCACATCTGTGATGAAAAATTGAAGATTTTAACCAAAGTTGCAAAAATAGGCTTATCTCACCGTTTCCAGCGCTTTTGTGCATCTTGGGCACATCTGTGATGAAAAATTGAAGATTTTAACCATTGTTGCAAAAATAGGCTTATCTCCCCGTTTCCAGCACTTTTTGGCACTTAGAGCGAATCTGACAGTAGAAACCGTGCAGTTGCTACTTTTTCATTGGGGTTTCCAAAACTTAAAATCTTTTTTTTAAAGAGTTCCTTTAGAGTTGAAACCAAGATTTCAAATTATCCTTTTTCATTATTATAATCCACTGTATGCATTTTAAGTATCAAGGAAATTGAGTGAAGGCCTTTTGAGAAAATACGTTGATTAGTGACCCTATTTCATTATGGCAGTCAAACCACTGATTTTCAACTTTAGTCTATGAAACCTCCAAACCTTAAACATTGTTGCAAAATTAGGCTTATCTCACCGTTTCCAGCACTTTTGTGCACCTTGGGCATATCTGTGATGAAAAAATGAAGATTTTAACCAAAGTTGCAAAAATAGGCTTATCTCACCGTTTCCAGCGCTTTTGTGCATCTTGGGCACATCTGTGATGAAAAATTGAAGATTTTAACCAAAGTTGCAAAAATAGGCTTATCTCGCCGTTTCCAGCGCTTTTGTGCATCTTGGGCACATCTGTGATGAAAAATTGAAGATTTTAACCATTGTTGCAAAAATAGGCTTATCTCCCCGTTTCCAGCACTTTTTGGCACTTAGAGCGAATCTGACAGTAGAAACCGTGCAGTTGCTACTTTTTCATTGGGGTTTCCAAAACTTAAAATCTTTTTTTTAAAGAGTTCCTTTAGAGTTGAAACCAAGATTTCAAATTATCCTTTTTCATTATTATAATCCACTGTATGCATTTTAAGTATCAAGGAAATTGAGTGAAGGCCTTTTGAGAAAACACGTTGATTAGTGACCCTATTTCATTATGGCAGTCAAACCACTGATTTTCAACTTTAGTCTATGAAACCTCCAAACCTTAAACATTGTTGCAAAATTAGGCTTATCTCACCGTTTCCAGCACTTTTGTGCACCTTGGGCATATCTTTGATGAAAAAATGAAGATTTTAACCAAAGTTGCAAAAATAGGCTTATCTCACCGTTTCCAGCGCTTTTGTGCATCTTGGGCACATCTGTGATGAAAAATTGAAGATTTTAACCAAAGTTGCAAAAATAGGCTTATCTCACCGTTTCCAGCGCTTTTGCGCATCTTGGGCACATCTGTGATGAAAAATTTAAGATTTTAACCAAAGTTGCAAAAATAGGCTTATCTCACCGTTTCCAGCGCTTTTGCGCATCTTGGGCACATCTGTGATGAAAAATTGAAGATTTTAACCAAAGTTGCAAAAATAGGCTTATCTCACCGTTTCCAGCGCTTTTGTGCATCTTGGGCACATCTGTGATGAAAAATTGAAGATTTTAACCATTGTTGCAAAAATAGGCTTATCTCCCCGTTTCCAGCACTTTTTGGCACTTAGAGCGAATCTGACAGTAGAAACCGTGCAGTTGCTACTTTTTCATTGGGGTTTCCAAAACTTAAAATCTTTTTTTTAAAGAGTTCCTTTAGAGTTGAAACCAAGATTTCAAATTATCCTTTTTCATTATTATAATCCACTGTATGCATTTTAAGTATCAAGGAAATTGAGTGAAGGCCTTTTGAGAAAACACGTTGATTAGTGACCCTATTTCATTATGGCAGTCAAACCACTGATTTTCAACTTTAGTCTATGAAACCTCCAAACCTTAAACATTGTTGCAAAATTAGGCTTATCTCACCGTTTCCAGCACTTTTGTGCACCTTGGGCATATCTGTGATGAAAAAATGAAGATTTTAACCAAAGTTGCAAAAATAGGCTTATCTCACCGTTTCCAGCGCTTTTGTGCATCTTGGGCACATCTGTGATGAAAAATTGAAGATTTTAACCATTGTTGCAAAAATAGGCTTATCTCACCGTTTCCAGCGCTTTTGCGCATCTTGGGCACATCTGTGATGAAAAATTGAAGATTTTAACCATTGTTGCAAAAATAGGCTTATCTCCCCGTTTCCAGCACTTTTTGGCACTTAGAGCGAATCTGACAGTAGAAACCGTGCAGTTGCTACTTTTTCATTGGGGTTTCCAAAACTTAAAATCTTTTTTTTAAAGAGTTCCTTTAGAGTTGAAACCAAGATTTCAAATTATCCTTTTTCATTATTATAATCCACTGTATGCATTTTAAGTATCAAGGAAATTGAGTGAAGGCCTTTTGAGAAAATACGTTGATTAGTGACCCTATTTCATTATGGCAGTCAAACCACTGATTTTCAACTTTAGTCTATGAAACCTCCAAACCTTAAACATTGTTGAAAAATTAGGCTTATCTCACCGTTTCCAGCACTTTTGTGCACCTTGGGCATATCTGTGATGAAAAAATGAAGATTTTAACCAAAGTTGCAAAAATAGGCTTATCTCACCGTTTCCAGCGCTTTTGTGCATCTTGGGCACATCTGTGATGAAAAATTGAAGATTTTAACCATTGTTGCAAAAATAGGCTTATCTCACCGTTTCCAGCGCTTTTGTGCATCTTGGGCACATCTGTGATGAAAAATTGAAGATTTTAACCAAAGTTGCAAAAATAGGCTTATCTCACCGTTTCCAGCGCTTTTGTGCATCTTGGACACATCTGTGATGAAAAATTGAAGATTTTAACCATTGTTGCAAAAATAGGCTTATCTCCCCGTTTCCAGCACTTTTTGGCACTTAGAGCGAATCTGACAGTAGAAACCCTGCAGTTGCTACTTTTTCATTGGGGTTTCCAAAACTTAAAATCTTTTTTTTAAAGAGTTCCTTTAGAGTTGAAACCAAGATTTCAAATTATCCTTTTTCATTATTATAATCCACTGTATGCATTTTAAGTATCAAGGAATTTGACTGAAGGCCTTTTGAGAAAACACGTTGATTAGTGACCCTATTTCATTATGGCAGTCAAACCACTGATTTTCAACTTTAGTCTATGAAACCTCCAAACCTTAAACATTGTTGCAAAATTAGGCTTATCTCACCGTTTCCAGCACTTTTGTGCACCTTGGGCATATCTGTGATGAAAAAATGAAGATTTTAACCAAAGTTGCAAAAATAGGCTTATCTCACCGTTTCCAGCGCTTTTGTGCATCTTGGGCACATCTGTGATGAAAAATTGAAGATTTTAACCAAAGTTGCAAAAATAGGCTTATCTCACCGTTTCCAGCGCTTTTGTGCATCTTGGGCACATCTGTGATGAAAAATTGAAGATTTTAACCATTGTTGCAAAAATAGGCTTATCTCCCCGTTTCCAGCACTTTTTGGCACTTAGAGCGAATCTGACAGTAGAAACCGTGCAGTTGCTACTTTTTCATTGGGGTTTCCAAAACTTAAAATCTTTTTTTTAAAGAGTTCCTTTAGAGTTGAAACCAAGATTTCAAATTATCCTTTTTCATTATTATAATCCACTGTATGCATTTTAAGTATCAAGGAAATTGAGTGAAGGCCTTTTGAGAAAACACGTTGATTAGTGACCCTATTTCATTATGGCAGTCAAACCACTGATTTTCAACTTTAGTCTATGAAACCTCCAAACCTTAAACATTGTTGCAAAATTAGGCTTATCTCACCGTTTCCAGCACTTTTGTGCACCTTGGGCATATCTTTGATGAAAAAATGAAGATTTTAACCAAAGTTGCAAAAATAGGCTTATCTCACCGTTTCCAGCGCTTTTGCGCATCTTGGGCACATCTGTGATGAAAAATTGAAGATTTTAACCAAAGTTGCAAAAATAGGCTTATCTCACCGTTTCCAGCGCTTTTGCGCATCTTGGGCACATCTGTGATGAAAAATTTAAGATTTTAACCAAAGTTGCAAAAATAGGCTTATCTCACCGTTTCCAGCGCTTTTGCGCATCTTGGGCACATCTGTGATGAAAAATTGAAGATTTTAACCAAAGTTGCAAAAATAGGCTTATCTCACCGTTTCCAGCGCTTTTGTGCATCTTGGGCACATCTGTGATGAAAAATTGAAGATTTTAACCATTGTTGCAAAAATAGGCTTATCTCCCCGTTTCCAGCACTTTTTGGCACTTAGAGCGAATCTGACAGTAGAAACCGTGCAGTTGCTACTTTTTCATTGGGGTTTCCAAAACTTAAAATCTTTTTTTTAAAGAGTTCCTTTAGAGTTGAAACCAAGATTTCAAATTATCCTTTTTCATTATTATAATCCACTGTATGCATTTTAAGTATCAAGGAAATTGAGTGAAGGCCTTTTGAGAAAACACGTTGATTAGTGACCCTATTTCATTATGGCAGTCAAACCACTGATTTTCAACTTTAGTCTATGAAACCTCCAAACCTTAAACATTGTTGCAAAATTAGGCTTATCTCACCGTTTCCAGCACTTTTGTGCACCTTGGGCATATCTGTGATGAAAAAATGAAGATTTTAACCAAAGTTGCAAAAATAGGCTTATCTCACCGTTTCCAGCGCTTTTGTGCATCTTGGGCACATCTGTGATGAAAAATTGAAGATTTTAACCATTGTTGCAAAAATAGGCTTATCTCACCGTTTCCAGCGCTTTTGCGCATCTTGGGCACATCTGTGATGAAAAATTGAAGATTTTAACCAAAGTTGCAAAAATAGGCTTATCTCACCGTTTCCAGCGCTTTTGTGCATCTTGGGCACATCTGTGATGAAAAATTGAAGATTTTAACCATTGTTGCAAAAATAGGCTTATCTCCCCGTTTCCAGCACTTTTTGGCACTTAGAGCGAATCTGACAGTAGAAACCGTGCAGTTGCTACTTTTTCATTGGGGTTTCCAAAACTTAAAATCTTTTTTTTAAAGAGTTCCTTTAGAGTTGAAACCAAGATTTCAAATTATCCTTTTTCATTATTATAATCCACTGTATGCATTTTAAGTATCAAGGAAATTGAGTGAAGGCCTTTTGAGAAAATACGTTGATTAGTGACCCTATTTCATTATGGCAGTCAAACCACTGATTTTCAACTTTAGTCTATGAAACCTCCAAACCTTAAACATTGTTGAAAAATTAGGCTTATCTCACCGTTTCCAGCACTTTTGTGCACCTTGGGCATATCTGTGATGAAAAAATGAAGATTTTAACCAAAGTTGCAAAAATAGGCTTATCTCACCGTTTCCAGCGCTTTTGTGCATCTTGGGCACATCTGTGATGAAAAATTGAAGATTTTAACCATTGTTGCAAAAATAGGCTTATCTCACCGTTTCCAGCGCTTTTGTGCATCTTGGGCACATCTGTGATGAAAAATTGAAGATTTTAACCAAAGTTGCAAAAATAGGCTTATCTCACCGTTTCCAGCGCTTTTGTGCATCTTGGACACATCTGTGATGAAAAATTGAAGATTTTAACCATTGTTGCAAAAATAGGCTTATCTCCCCGTTTCCAGCACTTTTTGGCACTTAGAGCGAATCTGACAGTAGAAACCCTGCAGTTGCTACTTTTTCATTGGGGTTTCCAAAACTTAAAATCTTTTTTTTAAAGAGTTCCTTTAGAGTTGAAACCAAGATTTCAAATTATCCTTTTTCATTATTATAATCCACTGTATGCATTTTAAGTATCAAGGAATTTGACTGAAGGCCTTTTGAGAAAACACGTTGATTAGTGACCCTATTTCATTATGGCAGTCAAACCACTGATTTTCAACTTTAGTCTATGAAACCTCCAAACCTTAAACATTGTTGCAAAAATAGGCTTATCTCACCGTTTCCAGCGCTTTTGTGCATCTTGGGCACATCTGTGATGAAAAATTGAAGATTTTAACCATTGTTGCAAAAATAGGCTTATCTCCCCGTTTCCAGCACTTTTTGGCACTTAGAGCGAATCTGACAGTAGAAACCGTGCAGTTGCTACTTTTTCATTGGGGTTTCCAAAACTTAAAATCTTTTTTTTAAAGAGTTCCTTTAGAGTTGAAACCAAGATTTCAAATTATCCTTTTTCATTATTATAATCCACTGTATGCATTTTAAGTATCAAGGAAATTGAGTGAAGGCCTTTTGAGAAAACACGTTGATTAGTGACCCTATTTCATTATGGCAGTCAAACCACTGATTTTCAACTTTAGTCTATGAAACCTCCAAACCTTAAACATTGTTGCAAAATTAGGCTTATCTCACCGTTTCCAGCACTTTTGTGCACCTTGGGCATATCTTTGATGAAAAAATGAAGATTTTAACCAAAGTTGCAAAAATAGGCTTATCTCACCGTTTCCAGCGCTTTTGCGCATCTTGGGCACATCTGTGATGAAAAATTGAAGATTTTAACCAAAGTTGCAAAAATAGGCTTATCTCACCGTTTCCAGCGCTTTTGCGCATCTTGGGCACATCTGTGATGAAAAATTTAACATTTTAACCAAAGTTGCAAAAATAGGCTTATCTCACCGTTTCCAGCGCTTTTGCGCATCTTGGGCACATCTGTGATGAAAAATTGAAGATTTTAACCAAAGTTGCAAAAATAGGCTTATCTCACCGTTTCCAGCGCTTTTGTGCATCTTGGGCACATCTGTGATGAAAAATTGAAGATTTTAACCAAAGTTGCAAAAATAGGCTTATCTCACCGTTTCCAGCGCTTTTGTGCATCTTGGGCACATCTGTGATGAAAAATTGAAGATTTTAACCATTGTTGCAAAAATAGGCTTATCTCCCCGTTTCCAGCACTTTTTGGCACTTAGAGCGAATCTGACAGTAGAAACCGTGCAGTTGCTACTTTTTCATTGGGGTTTCCAAAACTTAAAATCTTTTTTTTAAAGAGTTCCTTTAGAGTTGAAACCAAGATTTCAAATTATCCTTTTTCATTATTATAATCCACTGTATGCATTTTAAGTATCAAGGAATTTGACTGAAGGCCTTTTGAGAAAACACGTTGATTAGTGACCCTATTTCATTATGGCAGTCAAACCACTGATTTTCAACTTTAGTCTATGAAACCTCCAAACCTTAAACATTGTTGCAAAATTAGGCTTATCTCACCGTTTCCAGCACTTTTGTGCACCTTGGGCATATCTGTGATGAAAAAATGAAGATTTTAACCAAAGTTGCAAAAATAGGCTTATCTCACCGTTTCCAGCGCTTTTGTGCATCTTGGGCACATCTGTGATGAAAAATTGAAGATTTTAACCAAAGTTGCAAAAATAGGCTTATCTCACCGTTTCCAGCGCTTTTGTGCATCTTGGGCACATCTGTGATGAAAAATTGAAGATTTTAACCATTGTTGCAAAAATAGGCTTATCTCCCCGTTTCCAGCACTTTTTGGCCCTTAGAGCGAATCTGACAGTAGAAACCGTGCAGTTGCTACTTTTTCATTGGGGTTTCCAAAACTTAAAATCTTTTTTTTAAAGAGTTCCTTTAGAGTTGAAACCAAGATTTCAAATTATCCTTTTTCATTATTATAATCCACTGAATGCATTTTAAGTATCAAGGAAATTGAGTGAAGGCCTTTTGAGAAAACACGTTGATTAGTGACCCTATTTCATTATGGCAGTCAAACCACTGATTTTCAACTTTAGTCTATGAAACCTCCAAACCTTAAACATTGTTGCAAAATTAGGCTTATCTCACCGTTTCCAGCACTTTTGTGCACCTTGGGCATATCTGTGATGAAAAAATGAAGATTTTAACCAAAGTTGCAAAAATAGGCTTATCTCACCGTTTCCAGCGCTTTTGTGCATCTTGGGCACATCTGTGATGAAAAATTGAAGATTTTAACCATTGTTGCAAAAATAGGCTTATCTCACCGTTTCCAGCGCTTTTGCGCATCTTGGGCACATCTGTGATGAAAAATTGAAGATTTTAACCAAAGTTGCAAAAATAGGCTTATCTCACCGTTTCCAGCGCTTTTGTGCATCTTGGGCACATCTGTGATGAAAAATTGAAGATTTTAACCATTGTTGCAAAAATAGGCTTATCTCCCCGTTTCCAGCACTTTTTGGCACTTAGAGCGAATCTGACAGTAGAAACCGTGCAGTTGCTACTTTTTCATTGGGGTTTCCAAAACTTAAAATCTTTTTTTTAAAGAGTTCCTTTAGAGTTGAAACCAAGATTTCAAATTATCCTTTTTCATTATTATAATCCACTGTATGCATTTTAAGTATCAAGGAAATTGAGTGAAGGCCTTTTGAGAAAATACGTTGATTAGTGACCCTATTTCATTATGGCAGTCAAACCACTGATTTTCAACTTTAGTCTATGAAACCTCCAAACCTTAAACATTGTTGCAAAATTAGGCTTATCTCACCGTTTCCAGCACTTTTGTGCACCTTGGGCATATCTGTGATGAAAAAATGAAGATTTTAACCAAAGTTGCAAAAATAGCCTTATCTCACCGTTTCCAGCGCTTTTGTGCATCTTGGGCACATCTGTGATGAAAAATTGAAGATTTTAACCATTGTTGCAAAAATAGGCTTATCTCACCGTTTCCAGCGCTTTTGTGCATCTTGGGCACATCTGTGATGAAAAATTGAAGATTTTAACCAAAGTTGCAAAAATAGGCTTATCTCACCGTTTCCAGCGCTTTTGTGCATCTTGGACACATCTGTGATGAAAAATTGAAGATTTTAACCATTGTTGCAAAAATAGGCTTATCTCCCCGTTTCCAGCACTTTTTGGCACTTAGAGCGAATCTGACAGTAGAAACCGTGCAGTTGCTACTTTTTCATTGGGGTTTCCAAAACTTAAAATCTTTTTTTTAAAGAGTTCCTTTAGAGTTGAAACCAAGATTTCAAATTATCCTTTTTCATTATTATAATCCACTGTATGCATTTTAAGTATCAAGGAATTTGACTGAAGGCCTTTTGAGAAAACACGTTGATTAGTGACCCTATTTCATTATGGCAGTCAAACCACTGATTTTCAACTTTAGTCTATGAAACCTCCAAACCTTAAACATTGTTGCAAAATTAGGCTTATCTCACCGTTTCCAGCACTTTTGTGCACCTTGGGCATATCTGTGATGAAAAAATGAAGATTTTAACCAAAGTTGCAAAAATAGGCTTATCTCACCGTTTCCAGCGCTTTTGTGCATCTTGGGCACATCTGTGATGAAAAATTGAAGATTTTAACCAAAGTTGCAAAAATAGGCTTATCTCACCGTTTCCAGCGCTTTTGTGCATCTTGGGCACATCTGTGATGAAAAATTGAAGATTTTAACCATTGTTGCAAAAATAGGCTTATCTCCCCGTTTCCAGCACTTTTTGGCACTTAGAGCGAATCTGACAGTAGAAACCGTGCAGTTGCTACTTTTTCATTGGGGTTTCCAAAACTTAAAATCTTTTTTTTAAAGAGTTCCTTTAGAGTTGAAACCAAGATTTCAAATTATCCTTTTTCATTATTATAATCCACTGTATGCATTTTAAGTATCAAGGAAATTGAGTGAAGGCCTTTTGAGAAAACATGTTGATTAGTGACCCTATTTCATTATGGCAGTCAAACCACTGATTTTCAACTTTAGTCTATGAAACCTCCAAACCTTAAACATTGTTGCAAAATTAGGCTTATCTCACCGTTTCCAGCACTTTTGTGCACCTTGGGCATATCTTTGATGAAAAAATGAAGATTTTAACCAAAGTTGCAAAAATAGGCTTATCTCACCGTTTCCAGCGCTTTTGTGCATCTTGGGCACATCTGTGATGTAAAATTGAAGATTTTAACCAAAGTTGCAAAAATAGGCTTATCTCACCGTTTCCAGCGCTTTTGCGCATCTTGGGCACATCTGTGATGAAAAATTTAAGATTTTAACCAAAGTTGCAAAAATAGGCTTATCTCACCGTTTCCAGCGCTTTTGCGCATCTTGGGCACATCTGTTTTGAAAAATTGAAGATTTTAACCAAAGTTGCAAAAATAGGCTTATCTCACCGTTTCCAGAGCTTTTGCGCATCTTGGGCACATCTGTGATGAAAAATTGAAGATTTTAACCAAAGTTGCAAAAATAGGCTTATCTCACCGTTTCCAGCGCTTTTGTGCATCTTGGGCACATCTGTGATGAAAAATTGAAGATTTTAACCATTGTTGCAAAAATAGGCTTATCTCCCCGTTTCCAGCACTTTTTGGCACTTAGAGCGAATCTGACAGTAGAAACCGTGCAGTTGCTACTTTTTCATTGGGGTTTCCAAAACTTAAAATCTTTTTTTTAAAGAGTTCCTTTAGAGTTGAAACCAAGATTTCAAATTATCCTTTTTCATTATTATAATCCACTGTATGCATTTTAAGTATCAAGGAATTTGACTGAAGGCCTTTTGAGAAAACACGTTGATTAGTGACCCTATTTCATTATGGCAGTCAAACCACTGATTTTCAACTTTAGTCTATGAAACCTCCAAACCTTAAACATTGTTGCAAAATTAGGCTTATCTCACCGTTTCCAGCACTTTTGTGCACCTTGGGCATATCTGTGATGAAAAAATGAAGATTTTAACCAAAGTTGCAAAAATAGGCTTATCTCACCGTTTCCAGCGCTTTTGTGCATCTTGGGCACATCTGTGATGAAAAATTGAAGATTTTAACCATTGTTGCAAAAATAGGCTTATCTCCCCGTTTCCAGCACTTTTTGGTACTTAGAGCGAATCTGACAGTAGAAACCGTGCAGTTGCTACTTTTTCATTGGGGTTTCCAAAACTTAAAATCTTTTTTTTAAAGAGTTCCTTTAGAGTTGAAACCAAGATTTCAAATTATCCTTTTTCATTATTATAATCCACTGTATGCATTTTAAGTATCAAGGAAATTGAGTGAAGGCCTTTTGAGAAAATACGTTGATTAGTGACCCTATTTCATTATGGCAGTCAAACCACTGATTTTCAACTTTAGTCTATGAAACCTCCAAACCTTAAACATTGTTGCAAAATTAGGCTTATCTCACCGTTTCCAGCACTTTTGTGCACCTTGGGCATATCTGTGATGAAAAAATGAAGATTTTAACCAAAGTTGCAAAAATAGCCTTATCTCACCGTTTCCAGCGCTTTTGTGCATCTTGGGCACATCTGTGATGAAAAATTGAAGATTTTAACCATTGTTGCAAAAATAGGCTTATCTCACCGTTTCCAGCGCTTTTGTGCATCTTGGGCACATCTGTGATGAAAAATTGAAGATTTTAACCAAAGTTGCAAAAATAGGCTTATCTCACCGTTTCCAGCGCTTTTGTGCATCTTGGACACATCTGTGATGAAAAATTGAAGATTTTAACCATTGTTGCAAAAATAGGCTTATCTCCCCGTTTCCAGCACTTTTTGGCACTTAGAGCGAATCTGACAGTAGAAACCGTGCAGTTGCTACTTTTTCATTGGGGTTTCCAAAACTTAAAATCTTTTTTTTAAAGAGTTCCTTTAGAGTTGAAACCAAGATTTCAAATTATCCTTTTTCATTATTATAATCCACTGTATGCATTTTAAGTATCAAGGAATTTGACTGAAGGCCTTTTGAGAAAACACGTTGATTAGTGACCCTATTTCATTATGGCAGTCAAACCACTGATTTTCAACTTTAGTCTATGAAACCTCCAAACCTTAAACATTGTTGCAAAATTAGGCTTATCTCACCGTTTCCAGCACTTTTGTGCACCTTGGGCATATCTGTGATGAAAAAATGAAGATTTTAACCAAAGTTGCAAAAATAGGCTTATCTCACCGTTTCCAGCGCTTTTGTGCATCTTGGGCACATCTGTGATGAAAAATTGAAGATTTTAACCAAAGTTGCAAAAATAGGCTTATCTCACCGTTTCCAGCGCTTTTGTGCATCTTGGGCACATCTGTGATGAAAAATTGAAGATTTTAACCATTGTTGCAAAAATAGGCTTATCTCCCCGTTTCCAGCACTTTTTGGCACTTAGAGCGAATCTGACAGTAGAAACCGTGCAGTTGCTACTTTTTCATTGGGGTTTCCAAAACTTAAAATCTTTTTTTTAAAGAGTTCCTTTAGAGTTGAAACCAAGATTTCAAATTATCCTTTTTCATTATTATAATCCACTGTATGCATTTTAAGTATCAAGGAAATTGAGTGAAGGCCTTTTGAGAAAACATGTTGATTAGTGACCCTATTTCATTATGGCAGTCAAACCACTGATTTTCAACTTTAGTCTATGAAACCTCCAAACCTTAAACATTGTTGCAAAATTAGGCTTATCTCACCGTTTCCAGCACTTTTGTGCACCTTGGGCATATCTTTGATGAAAAAATGAAGATTTTAACCAAAGTTGCAAAAATAGGCTTATCTCACCGTTTCCAGCGCTTTTGTGCATCTTGGGCACATCTGTGATGAAAAATTGAAGATTTTAACCAAAGTTGCAAAAATAGGCTTATCTCACCGTTTCCAGCGCTTTTGCGCATCTTGGGCACATCTGTGATGAAAAATTTAAGATTTTAACCAAAGTTGCAAAAATAGGCTTATCTCACCGTTTCCAGCGCTTTTGCGCATCTTGGGCACATCTGTTTTGAAAAATTGAAGATTTTAACCAAAGTTGCAAAAATAGGCTTATCTCACCGTTTCCAGAGCTTTTGCGCATCTTGGGCACATCTGTGATGAAAAATTGAAGATTTTAACCAAAGTTGCAAAAATAGGCTTATCTCACCGTTTCCAGCGCTTTTGTGCATCTTGGGCACATCTGTGATGAAAAATTGAAGATTTTAACCATTGTTGCAAAAATAGGCTTATCTCCCCGTTTCCAGCACTTTTTGGCACTTAGAGCGAATCTGACAGTAGAAACCGTGCAGTTGCTACTTTTTCATTGGGGTTTCCAAAACTTAAAATCTTTTTTTTAAAGAGTTCCTTTAGAGTTGAAACCAAGATTTCAAATTATCCTTTTTCATTATTATAATCCACTGTATGCATTTTAAGTATCAAGGAATTTGACTGAAGGCCTTTTGAGAAAACACGTTGATTAGTGACCCTATTTCATTATGGCAGTCAAACCACTGATTTTCAACTTTAGTCTATGAAACCTCCAAACCTTAAACATTGTTGCAAAATTAGGCTTATCTCACCGTTTCCAGCACTTTTGTGCACCTTGGGCATATCTGTGATGAAAAAATGAAGATTTTAACCAAAGTTGCAAAAATAGGCTTATCTCACCGTTTCCAGCGCTTTTGTGCATCTTGGGCACATCTGTGATGAAAAATTGAAGATTTTAACCATTGTTGCAAAAATAGGCTTATCTCCCCGTTTCCAGCACTTTTTGGCACTTAGAGCCAATCTGACAGTAGAAACCGTGCAGTTGCTACTTTTTCATTGGGGTTTCCAAAACTTAAAATCTTTTTTTTAAAGAGTTCCTTTAGAGTTGAAACCAAGATTTCAAATTATCCTTTTTCATTATTATAATCCACTGTATGCATTTTAAGTATCAAGGAAATTGAGTGAAGGCCTTTTGAGAAAACACGTTGATTAGTGACCCTATTTCATTATGGCAGTCAAACCACTGATTTTCAACTTTAGTCTATGAAACCTCCAAACCTTAAACATTGTTGCAAAATTAGGCTTATCTCACCGTTTCCAGCACTTTTGTGCACCTTGGGCATATCTTTGATGAAAAAATGAAGATTTTAACCAAAGTTGCAAAAATAGGCTTATCTCACCGTTTCCAGCGCTTTTGCGCATCTTGGGCACATCTGTTTTGAAAAATTGAAGATTTTAACCAAAGTTGCAAAAATAGGCTTATCTCACCGTTTCCAGAGCTTTTGCGCATCTTGGGCACATCTGTGATGAAAAATTTAAGATTTTAACCAAAGTTGCAAAAATAGGCTTATCTCACCGTTTCCAGCGCTTTTGTGCATCTTGGGCACATCTGTGATGAAAAATTGAAGATTTTAACCAAAGTTGCAAAAATAGGCTTATCTCACCGTTTCCAGCGCTTTTGTGCATCTTGGACACATCTGTGATGAAAAATTGAAGATTTTAACCATTGTTGCAAAAATAGGCTTATCTCCCCGTTTCCAGCACTTTTTGGCACTTAGAGCGAATCTGACAGTAGAAACCGTGCAGTTGCTACTTTTTCATTGGGGTTTCCAAAACTTAAAATCTTTTTTTTAAAGAGTTCCTTTAGAGTTGAAACCAAGATTTCAAATTATCCTTTTTCATTATTATAATCCACTGTATGCATTTTAAGTATCAAGGAAATTGAGTGAAGGCCTTTTGAGAAAACACGTTGATTAGTGACCCTATTTCATTATGGCAGTCAAACCACTGATTTTCAACTTTAGTCTATGAAACCTCCAAACCTTAAACATTGTTGCAAAATTAGGCTTATCTCACCGTTTCCAGCACTTTTGTGCACCTTGGGCATATCTGTGATGAAAAAATGAAGATTTTAACCAAAGTTGCAAAAATAGGCTTATCTCACCGTTTCCAGCGCTTTTGTGCATCTTGGGCACATCTGTGATGAAAAATTGAAGATTTTAACCATTGTTGCAAAAATAGGCTTATCTCACCGTTTCCAGCGCTTTTGCGCATCTTGGGCACATCTGTGATGAAAAATTGAAGATTTTAACCAAAGTTGCAAAAATAGGCTTATCTCACCGTTTCCAGCGCTTTTGTGTATCTTGGGCACATCTGTGATGAAAAATTGAAGATTTTAACCATTGTTGCAAAAATAGGCTTATCTCCCCGTTTCCAGCACTTTTTGGCACTTAGAGCGAATCTGACAGTAGAAACCGTGCAGTTGCTACTTTTTCATTGGGGTTTCCAAAACTTAAAATCTTTTTTTTAAAGAGTTCCTTTAGAGTTGAAACCAAGATTTCAAATTATCCTTTTTCATTATTATAATCCACTGTATGCATTTTAAGTATCAAGGAAATTGAGTGAAGGCCTTTTGAGAAAATACGTTGATTAGTGACCCTATTTCATTATGGCAGTCAAACCACTGATTTTCAACTTTAGTCTATGAAACCTCCAAACCTTAAACATTGTTGCAAAATTAGGCTTATCTCACCGTTTCCAGCACTTTTGTGCACCTTGGGCATATCTGTGATGAAAAAATGAAGATTTTAACCAAAGTTGCAAAAATAGCCTTATCTCACCGTTTCCAGCGCTTTTGTGCATCTTGGGCACATCTGTGATGAAAAATTGAAGATTTTAACCATTGTTGCAAAAATAGGCTTATCTCACCGTTTCCAGCGCTTTTGTGCATCTTGGGCACATCTGTGATGAAAAATTGAAGATTTTAACCAAAGTTGCAAAAATAGGCTTATCTCACCGTTTCCAGCGCTTTTGTGCATCTTGGACACATCTGTGATGAAAAATTGAAGATTTTAACCATTGTTGCAAAAATAGGCTTATCTCCCCGTTTCCAGCACTTTTTGGCACTTAGAGCGAATCTGACAGTAGAAACCGTGCAGTTGCTACTTTTTCATTGGGGTTTCCAAAACTTAAAATCTTTTTTTTAAAGAGTTCCTTTAGAGTTGAAACCAAGATTTCAAATTATCCTTTTTCATTATTATAATCCACTGTATGCATTTTAAGTATCAAGGAATTTGACTGAAGGCCTTTTGAGAAAACACGTTGATTAGTGACCCTATTTCATTATGGCAGTCAAACCACTGATTTTCAACTTTAGTCTATGAAACCTCCAAACCTTAAACATTGTTGCAAAATTAGGCTTATCTCACCGTTTCCAGCACTTTTGTGCACCTTGGGCATATCTGTGATGAAAAAATGAAGATTTTAACCAAAGTTGCAAAAATAGGCTTATCTCACCGTTTCCAGCGCTTTTGTGCATCTTGGGCACATCTGTGATGAAAAATTGAAGATTTTAACCAAAGTTGCAAAAATAGGCTTATCTCACCGTTTCCAGCGCTTTTGTGCATCTTGGGCACATCTGTGATGAAAAATTGAAGATTTTAACCATTGTTGCAAAAATAGGCTTATCTCCCCGTTTCCAGCACTTTTTGGCACTTAGAGCGAATCTGACAGTAGAAACCGTGCAGTTGCTACTTTTTCATTGGGGTTTCCAAAACTTAAAATCTTTTTTTTAAAGAGTTCCTTTAGAGTTGAAACCAAGATTTCAAATTATCCTTTTTCATTATTATAATCCACTGTATGCATTTTAAGTATCAAGGAATTTGACTGAAGGCCTTTTGAGAAAACACGTTGATTAGTGACCCTATTTCATTATGGCAGTCAAACCACTGATTTTCAACTTTAGTCTATGAAACCTCCAAACCTTAAACATTGTTGCAAAATTAGGCTTATCTCACCGTTTCCAGCACTTTTGTGCACCTTGGGCATATCTGTGATGAAAAAATGAAGATTTTAACCAAAGTTGCAAAAATAGGCTTATCTCACCGTTTCCAGCGCTTTTGTGCATCTTGGGCACATCTGTGATGAAAAATTGAAGATTTTAACCATTGTTGCAAAAATAGGCTTATCTCCCCGTTTCCAGCACTTTTTGGCACTTAGAGCCAATCTGACAGTAGAAACCGTGCAGTTGCTACTTTTTCATTAGGGTTTCCAAAACTTAAAATCTTTTTTTTAAAGAGTTCCTTTAGAGTTGAAACCAAGATTTCAAATTATCCTTTTTCATTATTATAATCCACTGTATGCATTTTAAGTATCAAGGAATTTGACTGAAGGCCTTTTGAGAAAACACGTTGATTAGTGACCCTATTTCATTATGGCAGTCAAACCACTGATTTTCAACTTTAGTCTATGAAACCTCCAAACCTTAAACATTGTTGCAAAATTAGGCTTATCTCACCGTTTCCAGCACTTTTGTGCACCTTGGGCATATCTGTGATGAAAAAATGAAGATTTTAACCAAAGTTGCAAAAATAGGCTTATCTCACCGTTTCCAGCGCTTTTGTGCATCTTGGGCACATCTGTGATGAAAAATTGAAGATTTTAACCATTGTTGCAAAAATAGGCTTATCTCCCCGTTTCCAGCACTTTTTGGCACTTAGAGCGAATCTGACAGTAGAAACCGTGCAGTTGCTACTTTTTCATTGGGGTTTCCAAAACTTAAAATCTTTTTTTTAAAGAGTTCCTTTAGAGTTGAAACCAAGATTTCAAATTATCCTTTTTCATTATTATAATCCACTGTATGCATTTTAAGTATCAAGGAAATTGAGTGAAGGCCTTTTGAGAAAACACGTTGATTAGTGACCCTATTTCATTATGGCAGTCAAACCACTGATTTTCAACTTTAGTCTATGAAACCTCCAAACCTTAAACATTGTTGCAAAATTAGGCTTATCTCACCGTTTCCAGCACTTTTGTGCACCTTGGGCATATCTTTGATGAAAAAATGAAGATTTTAACCAAAGTTGCAAAAATAGGCTTATCTCACCGTTTCCAGCGCTTTTGCGCATCTTGGGCACATCTGTTTTGAAAAATTGAAGATTTTAACCAAAGTTGCAAAAATAGGCTTATCTCACCGTTTCCAGAGCTTTTGCGCATCTTGGGCACATCTGTGATGAAAAATTGAAGATTTTAACCAAAGTTGCAAAAATAGGCTTATCTCACCGTTTCCAGCGCTTTTGTGCATCTTGGGCACATCTGTGATGAAAAATTGAAGATTTTAACCAAAGTTGCAAAAATAGGCTTATCTCACCGTTTCCAGCGCTTTTGTGCATCTTGGACACATCTGTGATGAAAAATTGAAGATTTTAACCATTGTTGCAAAAATAGGCTTATCTCCCCGTTTCCAGCACTTTTTGGCACTTAGAGCGAATCTGACAGTAGAAACCGTGCAGTTGCTACTTTTTCATTGGGGTTTCCAAAACTTAAAATCTTTTTTTTAAAGAGTTCCTTTAGAGTTGAAACCAAGATTTCAAATTATCCTTTTTCATTATTATAATCCACTGTATGCATTTTAAGTATCAAGGAATTTGACTGAAGGCCTTTTGAGAAAACACGTTGATTAGTGACCCTATTTCATTATGGCAGTCAAACCACTGATTTTCAACTTTAGTCTATGAAACCTCCAAACCTTAAACATTGTTGCAAAATTAGGCTTATCTCACCGTTTCCAGCACTTTTGTGCACCTTGGGCATATCTGTGATGAAAAAATGAAGATTTTAACCAAAGTTGCAAAAATAGGCTTATCTCACCGTTTCCAGCGCTTTTGTGCATCTTGGGCACATCTGTGATGAAAAATTGAAGATTTTAACCAAAGTTGCAAAAATAGGCTTATCTCACCGTTTCCAGCGCTTTTGTGCATCTTGGGCACATCTGTGATGAAAAATTGAAGATTTTAACCATTGTTGCAAAAATAGGCTTATCTCCCCGTTTCCAGCACTTTTTGGCACTTAGAGCGAATCTGACAGTAGAAACCGTGCAGTTGCTACTTTTTCATTGGGGTTTCCAAAACTTAAAATCTTTTTTTTAAAGAGTTCCTTTAGAGTTGAAACCAAGATTTCAAATTATCCTTTTTCATTATTATAATCCACTGTATGCATTTTAAGTATCAAGGAAATTGAGTGAAGGCCTTTTGAGAAAACACGTTGATTAGTGAGCCTATTTCATTATGGCAGTCAAACCACTGATTTTCAACTTTAGTCTATGAAACCTCCAAACCTTAAACATTGTTGCAAAATTAGGCTTATCTCACCGTTTCCAGCACTTTTGTGCACCTTGGGCATATCTGTGATGAAAAAATGAAGATTTTAACCAAAGTTGCAAAAATAGGCTTATCTCACCGTTTCCAGCGCTTTTGTGCATCTTGGGCACATCTGTGATGAAAAATTGAAGATTTTAACCATTGTTGCAAAAATAGGCTTATCTCACCGTTTCCAGCGCTTTTGCGCATCTTGGGCACATCTGTGATGAAAAATTGAAGATTTTAACCAAAGTTGCAAAAATAGGCTTATCTCACCGTTTCCAGCGCTTTTGTGCATCTTGGGCACATCTGTGATGAAAAATTGAAGATTTTAACCATTGTTGCAAAAATAGGCTTATCTCCCCGTTTCCAGCACTTTTTGGCACTTAGAGCGAATCTGACAGTAGAAACCGTGCAGTTGCTACTTTTTCATTGGGGTTTCCAAAACTTAAAATCTTTTTTTTAAAGAGTTCCTTTAGAGTTGAAACCAAGATTTCAAATTATCCTTTTTCATTATTATAATCCACTGTATGCATTTTAAGTATCAAGGAAATTGAGTGAAGGCCTTTTGAGAAAATACGTTGATTAGTGACCCTATTTCATTATGGCAGTCAAACCACTGATTTTCAACTTTAGTCTATGAAACCTCCAAACCTTAAACATTGTTGAAAAATTAGGCTTATCTCACCGTTTCCAGCACTTTTGTGCACCTTGGGCATATCTTTGATGAAAAAATGAAGATTTTAACCAAAGTTGCAAAAATAGGCTTATCTCACCGTTTCCAGCGCTTTTGCGCATCTTGGGCACATCTGTGATGAAAAATTGAAGATTTTAACCAAAGTTGCAAAAATAGGCTTATCTCACCGTTTCCAGCGCTTTTGTGCATCTTGGGCACATCTGTGATGAAAAATTGAAGATTTTAACCATTGTTGCAAAAATAGGCTTATCTCCCCGTTTCCAGCACTTTTTGGCACTTAGAGCGAATCTGACAGTAGAAACCGTGCAGTTGCTACTTTTTCATTGGGGTTTCCAAAACTTAAAATCTTTTTTTTAAAGAGTTCCTTTAGAGTTGAAACCAAGATTTCAAATTATCCTTTTTCATTATTATAATCCACTGTATGCATTTTAAGTATCAAGGAAATTGAGTGAAGGCCTTTTGAGAAAACACGTTGATTAGTGACCCTATTTCATTATGGCAGTCAAACCACTGATTTTCAACTTTAGTCTATGAAACCTCCAAACCTTAAACATTGTTGCAAAATTAGGCTTATCTCACCGTTTCCAGCACTTTTGTGCACCTTGGGCATATCTTTGATGAAAAAATGAAGATTTTAACCAAAGTTGCAAAAATAGGCTTATCTCACCGTTTCCAGCGCTTTTGCGCATCTTGGGCACATCTGTTTTGAAAAATTGAAGATTTTAACCAAAGTTGCAAAAATAGGCTTATCTCACCGTTTCCAGAGCTTTTGCGCATCTTGGGCACATCTGTGATGAAAAATTGAAGATTTTAACCAAAGTTGCAAAAATAGGCTTATCTCACCGTTTCCAGCGCTTTTGTGCATCTTGGGCACATCTGTGATGAAAAATTGAAGATTTTAACCATTGTTGCAAAAATAGGCTTATCTCCCCGTTTCCAGCACTTTTTGGCACTTAGAGCGAATCTGACAGTAGAAACCGTGCAGTTGCTACTTTTTCATTGGGGTTTCCAAAACTTAAAATCTTTTTTTTAAAGAGTTCCTTTAGAGTTGAAACCAAGATTTCAAATTATCCTTTTTCATTATTATAATCCACTGTATGCATTTTAAGTATCAAGGAAATTGAGTGAAGGCCTTTTGAGAAAATACGTTGATTAGTGACCCTATTTCATTATGGCAGTCAAACCACTGATTTTCAACTTTAGTCTATGAAACCTCCAAACCTTAAACATTGTTGCAAAATTAGGCTTATCTCACCGTTTCCAGCACTTTTGTGCACCTTGGGCATATCTGTGATGAAAAAATGAAGATTTTAACCAAAGTTGCAAAAATAGGCTTATCTCACCGTTTCCAGCGCTTTTGTGCATCTTGGGCACATCTGTGATGAAAAATTGAAGATTTTAACCATTGTTGCAAAAATAGGCTTATCTCCCCGTTTCCAGCACTTTTTGGCACTTAGAGCGAATCTGACAGTAGAAACCGTGCAGTTGCTACTTTTTCATTGGGGTTTCCAAAACTTAAAATCTTTTTTTTAAAGAGTTCCTTTAGAGTTGAAACCAAGATTTCAAATTATCCTTTTTCATTATTATAATCCACTGTATGCATTTTAAGTATCAAGGAATTTGACTGAAGGCCTTTTGAGAAAACACGTTGATTAGTGACCCTATTTCATTATGGCAGTCAAACCACTGATTTTCAACTTTAGTCTATGAAACCTCCAAACCTTAAACATTGTTGCAAAATTAGGCTTATCTCACCGTTTCCAGCACTTTTGTGCACCTTGGGCATATCTGTGATGAAAAAATGAAGATTTTAACCAAAGTTGCAAAAATAGGCTTATCTCACCGTTTCCAGCGCTTTTGTGCATCTTGGGCACATCTGTGATGAAAAATTGAAGATTTTAACCATTGTTGCAAAAATAGGCTTATCTCCCCGTTTCCAGCACTTTTTGGCACTTAGAGCGAATCTGACAGTAGAAACCGTGCAGTTGCTACTTTTTCATTAGGGTTTCCAAAACTTAAAATCTTTTTTTTAAAGAGTTCCTTTAGAGTTGAAACCAAGATTTCAAATTATCCTTTTTCATTATTATAATCCACTGTATGCATTTTAAGTATCAAGGAATTTGACTGAAGGCCTTTTGAGAAAACACGTTGATTAGTGACCCTATTTCATTATGGCAGTCAAACCACTGATTTTCAACTTTAGTCTATGAAACCTCCAAACCTTAAACATTGTTGCAAAATTAGGCTTATCTCACCGTTTCCAGCACTTTTGTGCACCTTGGGCATATCTGTGATGAAAAAATGAAGATTTTAACCAAAGTTGCAAAAATAGGCTTATCTCACCGTTTCCAGCGCTTTTGTGCATCTTGGGCACATCTGTGATGAAAAATTGAAGATTTTAACCATTGTTGCAAAAATAGGCTTATCTCCCCGTTTCCAGCACTTTTTGGCACTTAGAGCGAATCTGACAGTAGAAACCGTGCAGTTGCTACTTTTTCATTGGGGTTTCCAAAACTTAAAATCTTTTTTTTAAAGAGTTCCTTTAGAGTTGAAACCAAGATTTCAAATTATCCTTTTTCATTATTATAATCCACTGTATGCATTTTAAGTATCAAGGAAATTGAGTGAAGGCCTTTTGAGAAAACACGTTGATTAGTGACCCTATTTCATTATGGCAGTCAAACCACTGATTTTCAACTTTAGTCTATGAAACCTCCAAACCTTAAACATTGTTGCAAAATTAGGCTTATCTCACCGTTTCCAGCACTTTTGTGCACCTTGGGCATATCTTTGATGAAAAAATGAAGATTTTAACCAAAGTTGCAAAAATAGGCTTATCTCACCGTTTCCAGCGCTTTTGCGCATCTTGGGCACATCTGTTTTGAAAAATTGAAGATTTTAACCAAAGTTGCAAAAATAGGCTTATCTCACCGTTTCCAGAGCTTTTGCGCATCTTGGGCACATCTGTGATGAAAAATTGAAGATTTTAACCAAAGTTGCAAAAATAGGCTTATCTCACCGTTTCCAGCGCTTTTGTGCATCTTGGGCACATCTGTGATGAAAAATTGAAGATTTTAACCAAAGTTGCAAAAATAGGCTTATCTCACCGTTTCCAGCGCTTTTGTGCATCTTGGACACATCTGTGATGAAAAATTGAAGATTTTAACCATTGTTGCAAAAATAGGCTTATCTCCCCGTTTCCAGCACTTTTTGGCACTTAGAGCGAATCTGACAGTAGAAACCGTGCAGTTGCTACTTTTTCATTGGGGTTTCCAAAACTTAAAATCTTTTTTTTAAAGAGTTCCTTTAGAGTTGAAACCAAGATTTCAAATTATCCTTTTTCATTATTATAATCCACTGTATGCATTTTAAGTATCAAGGAATTTGACTGAAGGCCTTTTGAGAAAACACGTTGATTAGTGACCCTATTTCATTATGGCAGTCAAACCACTGATTTTCAACTTTAGTCTATGAAACCTCCAAACCTTAAACATTGTTGCAAAATTAGGCTTATCTCACCGTTTCCAGCACTTTTGTGCACCTTGGGCATATCTGTGATGAAAAAATGAAGATTTTAACCAAAGTTGCAAAAATAGGCTTATCTCACCGTTTCCAGCGCTTTTGTGCATCTTGGGCACATCTGTGATGAAAAATTGAAGATTTTAACCATTGTTGCAAAAATAGGCTTATCTCCCCGTTTCCAGCACTTTTTGGCACTTAGAGCGAATCTGACAGTAGAAACCGTGCAGTTGCTACTTTTTCATTAGGGTTTCCAAAACTTAAAATCTTTTTTTTAAAGAGTTCCTTTAGAGTTGAAACCAAGATTTCAAATTATCCTTTTTCATTATTATAATCCACTGTATGCATTTTAAGTATCAAGGAATTTGACTGAAGGCCTTTTGAGAAAACACGTTGATTAGTGACCCTATTTCATTATGGCAGTCAAACCACTGATTTTCAACTTTAGTCTATGAAACCTCCAAACCTTAAACATTGTTGCAAAATTAGGCTTATCTCACCGTTTCCAGCACTTTTGTGCACCTTGGGCATATCTGTGATGAAAAAATGAAGATTTTAACCAAAGTTGCAAAAATAGGCTTATCTCACCGTTTCCAGCGCTTTTGTGCATCTTGGGCACATCTGTGATGAAAAATTGAAGATTTTAACCATTGTTGCAAAAATAGGCTTATCTCCCCGTTTCCAGCACTTTTTGGCACTTAGAGCGAATCTGACAGTAGAAACCGTGCAGTTGCTACTTTTTCATTGGGGTTTCCAAAACTTAAAATCTTTTTTTTAAAGAGTTCCTTTAGAGTTGAAACCAAGATTTCAAATTATCCTTTTTCATTATTATAATCCACTGTATGCATTTTAAGTATCAAGGAAATTGAGTGAAGGCCTTTTGAGAAAACACGTTGATTAGTGACCCTATTTCATTATGGCAGTCAAACCACTGATTTTCAACTTTAGTCTATGAAACCTCCAAACCTTAAACATTGTTGCAAAATTAGGCTTATCTCACCGTTTCCAGCACTTTTGTGCACCTTGGGCATATCTTTGATGAAAAAATGAAGATTTTAACCAAAGTTGCAAAAATAGGCTTATCTCACCGTTTCCAGCGCTTTTGCGCATCTTGGGCACATCTGTTTTGAAAAATTGAAGATTTTAACCAAAGTTGCAAAAATAGGCTTATCTCACCGTTTCCAGAGCTTTTGCGCATCTTGGGCACATCTGTGATGAAAAATTGAAGATTTTAACCAAAGTTGCAAAAATAGGCTTATCTCACCGTTTCCAGCGCTTTTGTGCATCTTGGGCACATCTGTGATGAAAAATTGAAGATTTTAACCATTGTTGCAAAAATAGGCTTATCTCCCCGTTTCCAGCACTTTTTGGCACTTAGAGCGAATCTGACAGTAGAAACCGTGCAGTTGCTACTTTTTCATTGGGGTTTCCAAAACTTAAAATCTTTTTTTTAAAGAGTTCCTTTAGAGTTGAAACCAAGATTTCAAATTATCCTTTTTCATTATTATAATCCACTGTATGCATTTTAAGTATCAAGGAAATTGAGTGAAGGCCTTTTGAGAAAATACGTTGATTAGTGACCCTATTTCATTATGGCAGTCAAACCACTGATTTTCAACTTTAGTCTATGAAACCTCCAAACCTTAAACATTGTTGCAAAATTAGGCTTATCTCACCGTTTCCAGCACTTTTGTGCACCTTGGGCATATCTGTGATGAAAAAATGAAGATTTTAACCAAAGTTGCAAAAATAGGCTTATCTCACCGTTTCCAGCGCTTTTGTGCATCTTGGGCACATCTGTGATGAAAAATTGAAGATTTTAACCATTGTTGCAAAAATAGGCTTATCTCCCCGTTTCCAGCACTTTTTGGCACTTAGAGCGAATCTGACAGTAGAAACCGTGCAGTTGCTACTTTTTCATTGGGGTTTCCAAAACTTAAAATCTTTTTTTTAAAGAGTTCCTTTAGAGTTGAAACCAAGATTTCAAATTATCCTTTTTCATTATTATAATCCACTGTATGCATTTTAAGTATCAAGGAATTTGACTGAAGGCCTTTTGAGAAAACACGTTGATTAGTGACCCTATTTCATTATGGCAGTCAAACCACTGATTTTCAACTTTAGTCTATGAAACCTCCAAACCTTAAACATTGTTGCAAAATTAGGCTTATCTCACCGTTTCCAGCACTTTTGTGCACCTTGGGCATATCTGTGATGAAAAAATGAAGATTTTAACCAAAGTTGCAAAAATAGGCTTATCTCACCGTTTCCAGCGCTTTTGTGCATCTTGGGCACATCTGTGATGAAAAATTGAAGATTTTAACCATTGTTGCAAAAATAGGCTTATCTCCCCGTTTCCAGCACTTTTTGGCACTTAGAGCGAATCTGACAGTAGAAACCGTGCAGTTGCTACTTTTTCATTGGGGTTTCCAAAACTTAAAATCTTTTTTTTAAAGAGTTCCTTTAGAGTTGAAACCAAGATTTCAAATTATCCTTTTTCATTATTATAATCCACTGTATGCATTTTAAGTATCAAGGAAATTGAGTGAAGGCCTTTTGAGAAAACACGTTGATTAGTGACCCTATTTCATTATGGCAGTCAAACCACTGATTTTCAACTTTAGTCTATGAAACCTCCAAACCTTAAACATTGTTGCAAAATTAGGCTTATCTCACCGTTTCCAGCACTTTTGTGCACCTTGGGCATATCTTTGATGAAAAAATGAAGATTTTAACCAAAGTTGCAAAAATAGGCTTATCTCACCGTTTCCAGCGCTTTTGCGCATCTTGGGCACATCTGTTTTGAAAAATTGAAGATTTTAACCAAAGTTGCAAAAATAGGCTTATCTCACCGTTTCCAGAGCTTTTGCGCATCTTGGGCACATCTGTGATGAAAAATTGAAGATTTTAACCAAAGTTGCAAAAATAGGCTTATCTCACCGTTTCCAGCGCTTTTGTGCATCTTGGGCACATCTGTGATGAAAAATTGAAGATTTTAACCATTGTTGCAAAAATAGGCTTATCTCCCCGTTTCCAGCACTTTTTGGCACTTAGAGCGAATCTGACAGTAGAAACCGTGCAGTTGCTACTTTTTCATTGGGGTTTCCAAAACTTAAAATCTTTTTTTTAAAGAGTTCCTTTAGAGTTGAAACCAAGATTTCAAATTATCCTTTTTCATTATTATAATCCACTGTATGCATTTTAAGTATCAAGGAAATTGAGTGAAGGCCTTTTGAGAAAATACGTTGATTAGTGACCCTATTTCATTATGGCAGTCAAACCACTGATTTTCAACTTTAGTCTATGAAACCTCCAAACCTTAAACATTGTTGCAAAATTAGGCTTATCTCACCGTTTCCAGCACTTTTGTGCACCTTGGGCATATCTGTGATGAAAAAATGAAGATTTTAACCAAAGTTGCAAAAATAGGCTTATCTCACCGTTTCCAGCGCTTTTGTGCATCTTGGGCACATCTGTGATGAAAAATTGAAGATTTTAACCATTGTTGCAAAAATAGGCTTATCTCCCCGTTTCCAGCACTTTTTGGCACTTAGAGCGAATCTGACAGTAGAAACCGTGCAGTTGCTACTTTTTCATTGGGGTTTCCAAAACTTAAAATCTTTTTTTTAAAGAGTTCCTTTAGAGTTGAAACCAAGATTTCAAATTATCCTTTTTCATTATTATAATCCACTGTATGCATTTTAAGTATCAAGGAATTTGACTGAAGGCCTTTTGAGAAAACACGTTGATTAGTGACCCTATTTCATTATGGCAGTCAAACCACTGATTTTCAACTTTAGTCTATGAAACCTCCAAACCTTAAACATTGTTGCAAAATTAGGCTTATCTCACCGTTTCCAGCACTTTTGTGCACCTTGGGCATATCTGTGATGAAAAAATGAAGATTTTAACCAAAGTTGCAAAAATAGGCTTATCTCACCGTTTCCAGCGCTTTTGTGCATCTTGGGCACATCTGTGATGAAAAATTGAAGATTTTAACCATTGTTGCAAAAATAGGCTTATCTCCCCGTTTCCAGCACTTTTTGGCACTTAGAGCGAATCTGACAGTAGAAACCGTGCAGTTGCTACTTTTTCATTAGGGTTTCCAAAACTTAAAATCTTTTTTTTAAAGAGTTCCTTTAGAGTTGAAACCAAGATTTCAAATTATCCTTTTTCATTATTATAATCCACTGTATGCATTTTAAGTATCAAGGAATTTGACTGAAGGCCTTTTGAGAAAACACGTTGATTAGTGACCCTATTTCATTATGGCAGTCAAACCACTGATTTTCAACTTTAGTCTATGAAACCTCCAAACCTTAAACATTGTTGCAAAATTAGGCTTATCTCACCGTTTCCAGCACTTTTGTGCACCTTGGGCATATCTGTGATGAAAAAATGAAGATTTTAACCAAAGTTGCAAAAATAGGCTTATCTCACCGTTTCCAGCGCTTTTGTGCATCTTGGGCACATCTGTGATGAAAAATTGAAGATTTTAACCATTGTTGCAAAAATAGGCTTATCTCCCCGTTTCCAGCACTTTTTGGCACTTAGAGCGAATCTGACAGTAGAAACCGTGCAGTTGCTACTTTTTCATTGGGGTTTCCAAAACTTAAAATCTTTTTTTTAAAGAGTTCCTTTAGAGTTGAAACCAAGATTTCAAATTATCCTTTTTCATTATTATAATCCACTGTATGCATTTTAAGTATCAAGGAAATTGAGTGAAGGCCTTTTGAGAAAACACGTTGATTAGTGACCCTATTTCATTATGGCAGTCAAACCACTGATTTTCAACTTTAGTCTATGAAACCTCCAAACCTTAAACATTGTTGCAAAATTAGGCTTATCTCACCGTTTCCAGCACTTTTGTGCACCTTGGGCATATCTTTGATGAAAAAATGAAGATTTTAACCAAAGTTGCAAAAATAGGCTTATCTCACCGTTTCCAGCGCTTTTGCGCATCTTGGGCACATCTGTTTTGAAAAATTGAAGATTTTAACCAAAGTTGCAAAAATAGGCTTATCTCACCGTTTCCAGAGCTTTTGCGAATCTTGGGCACATCTGTGATGAAAAATTGAAGATTTTAACCAAAGTTGCAAAAATAGGCTTATCTCACCGTTTCCAGCGCTTTTGTGCATCTTGGGCACATCTGTGATGAAAAATTGAAGATTTTAACCATTGTTGCAAAAATAGGCTTATCTCCCCGTTTCCAGCACTTTTTGGCACTTAGAGCGAATCTGACAGTAGAAACCGTGCAGTTGCTACTTTTTCATTGGGGTTTCCAAAACTTAAAATCTTTTTTTTAAAGAGTTCCTTTAGAGTTGAAACCAAGATTTCAAATTATCCTTTTTCATTATTATAATCCACTGTATGCATTTTAAGTATCAAGGAAATTGAGTGAAGGCCTTTTGAGAAAATACGTTGATTAGTGACCCTATTTCATTATGGCAGTCAAACCACTGATTTTCAACTTTAGTCTATGAAACCTCCAAACCTTAAACATTGTTGCAAAATTAGGCTTATCTCACCGTTTCCAGCACTTTTGTGCACCTTGGGCATATCTGTGATGAAAAAATGAAGATTTTAACCAAAGTTGCAAAAATAGGCTTATCTCACCGTTTCCAGCGCTTTTGTGCATCTTGGGCACATCTGTGATGAAAAATTGAAGATTTTAACCATTGTTGCAAAAATAGGCTTATCTCCCCGTTTCCAGCACTTTTTGGCACTTAGAGCGAATCTGACAGTAGAAACCGTGCAGTTGCTACTTTTTCATTGGGGTTTCCAAAACTTAAAATCTTTTTTTTAAAGAGTTCCTTTAGAGTTGAAACCAAGATTTCAAATTATCCTTTTTCATTATTATAATCCACTGTATGCATTTTAAGTATCAAGGAATTTGACTGAAGGCCTTTTGAGAAAACACGTTGATTAGTGACCCTATTTCATTATGGCAGTCAAACCACTGATTTTCAACTTTAGTCTATGAAACCTCCAAACCTTAAACATTGTTGCAAAATTAGGCTTATCTCACCGTTTCCAGCACTTTTGTGCACCTTGGGCATATCTGTGATGAAAAAATGAAGATTTTAACCAAAGTTGCAAAAATAGGCTTATCTCACCGTTTCCAGCGCTTTTGTGCATCTTGGGCACATCTGTGATGAAAAATTGAAGATTTTAACCATTGTTGCAAAAATAGGCTTATCTCCCCGTTTCCAGCACTTTTTGGCACTTAGAGCGAATCTGACAGTAGAAACCGTGCAGTTGCTACTTTTTCATTGGGGTTTCCAAAACTTAAAATCTTTTTTTTAAAGAGTTCCTTTAGAGTTGAAACCAAGATTTCAAATTATCCTTTTTCATTATTATAATCCACTGTATGCATTTTAAGTATCAAGGAAATTGAGTGAAGGCCTTTTGAGAAAACACGTTGATTAGTGACCCTATTTCATTATGGCAGTCAAACCACTGATTTTCAACTTTAGTCTATGAAACCTCCAAACCTTAAACATTGTTGCAAAATTAGGCTTATCTCACCGTTTCCAGCACTTTTGTGCACCTTGGGCATATCTTTGATGAAAAAATGAAGATTTTAACCAAAGTTGCAAAAATAGGCTTATCTCACCGTTTCCAGCGCTTTTGCGCATCTTGGGCACATCTGTTTTGAAAAATTGAAGATTTTAACCAAAGTTGCAAAAATAGGCTTATCTCACCGTTTCCAGAGCTTTTGCGCATCTTGGGCACATCTGTGATGAAAAATTGAAGATTTTAACCAAAGTTGCAAAAATAGGCTTATCTCACCGTTTCCAGCGCTTTTGTGCATCTTGGGCACATCTGTGATGAAAAATTGAAGATTTTAACCAAAGTTGCAAAAATAGGCTTATCTCACCGTTTCCAGCGCTTTTGTGCATCTTGGACACATCTGTGATGAAAAATTGAAGATTTTAACCATTGTTGCAAAAATAGGCTTATCTCCCCGTTTCCAGCACTTTTTGGCACTTAGAGCGAATCTGACAGTAGAAACCGTGCAGTTGCTACTTTTTCATTGGGGTTTCCAAAATTTAAAATCTTTTTTTTAAAGAGTTCCTTTAGAGTTGAAACCAAGATTTCAAATTATCCTTTTTCATTATTATAATCCACTGTATGCATTTTAAGTATCAAGGAATTTGACTGAAGGCCTTTTGAGAAAACACGTTGATTAGTGACCCTATTTCATTATGGCAGTCAAACCACTGATTTTCAACTTTAGTCTATGAAACCTCCAAACCTTAAACATTGTTGCAAAATTAGGCTTATCTCACCGTTTCCAGCACTTTTGTGCACCTTGGGCATATCTGTGATGAAAAAATGAAGATTTTAACCAAAGTTGCAAAAATAGGCTTATCTCACCGTTTCCAGCGCTTTTGTGCATCTTGGGCACATCTGTGATGAAAAATTGAAGATTTTAACCATTGTTGCAAAAATAGGCTTATCTCCCCGTTTCCAGCACTTTTTGGCACTTAGAGCGAATCTGACAGTAGAAACCGTGCAGTTGCTACTTTTTCATTGGGGTTTCCAAAACTTAAAATCTTTTTTTTAAAGAGTTCCTTTAGAGTTGAAACCAAGATTTCAAATTATCCTTTTTCATTATTATAATCCACTGTATGCATTTTAAGTATCAAGGAATTTGACTGAAGGCCTTTTGAGAAAACACGTTGATTAGTGACCCTATTTCATTATGGCAGTCAAACCACTGATTTTCAACTTTAGTCTATGAAACCTCCAAACCTTAAACATTGTTGCAAAATTAGGCTTATCTCACCGTTTCCAGCACTTTTGTGCACCTTGGGCATATCTGTGATGAAAAAATGAAGATTTTAACCAAAGTTGCAAAAATAGGCTTATCTCACCGTTTCCAGCGCTTTTGTGCATCTTGGGCACATCTGTGATGAAAAATTGAAGATTTTAACCAAAGTTGCAAAAATAGGCTTATCTCACCGTTTCCAGCGCTTTTGTGCATCTTGGGCACATCTGTGATGAAAAATTGAAGATTTTAACCATTGTTGCAAAAATAGGCTTATCTCCCCGTTTCCAGCACTTTTTGGCACTTAGAGCGAATCTGACAGTAGAAACCGTGCAGTTGCTACTTTTTCATTGGGGTTTCCAAAACTTAAAATCTTTTTTTTAAAGAGTTCCTTTAGAGTTGAAACCAAGATTTCAAATTATCCTTTTTCATTATTATAATCCACTGTATGCATTTTAAGTATCAAGGAAATTGAGTGAAGGCCTTTTGAGAAAACACGTTGATTAGTGACCCTATTTCATTATGGCAGTCAAACCACTGATTTTCAACTTTAGTCTATGAAACCTCCAAACCTTAAACATTGTTGCAAAATTAGGCTTATCTCACCGTTTCCAGCACTTTTGTGCACCTTGGGCATATCTGTGATGAAAAAATGAAGATTTTAACCAAAGTTGCAAAAATAGGCTTATCTCACCGTTTCCAGCGCTTTTGTGCATCTTGGGCACATCTGTGATGAAAAATTGAAGATTTTAACCATTGTTGCAAAAATAGGCTTATCTCACCGTTTCCAGCGCTTTTGCGCATCTTGGGCACATCTGTGATGAAAAATTGAAGATTTTAACCAAAGTTGCAAAAATAGGCTTATCTCACCGTTTCCAGCGCTTTTGTGCATCTTGGGCACATCTGTGATGAAAAATTGAAGATTTTAACCATTGTTGCAAAAATAGGCTTATCTCCCCGTTTCCAGCACTTTTTGGCACTTAGAGCGAATCTGACAGTAGAAACCGTGCAGTTGCTACTTTTTCATTGGGGTTTCCAAAACTTAAAATCTTTTTTTTAAAGAGTTCCTTTAGAGTTGAAACCAAGATTTCAAATTATCCTTTTTCATTATTATAATCCACTGTATGCATTTTAAGTATCAAGGAAATTGAGTGAAGGCCTTTTGAGAAAACACGTTGATTAGTGACCCTATTTCATTATGGCAGTCAAACCACTGATTTTCAACTTTAGTCTATGAAACCTCCAAACCTTAAACATTGTTGCAAAATTAGGCTTATCTCACCGTTTCCAGCGCTTTTGGGCATCTTGGGCACATCTGTGATGAAAAATTGAAGATTTTAACCAAAGTTGCAAAAATAGGCTTATCTCACCGTTGCCAGCGCTTTTGGGCATCTTGGGCACATCTGTGATGAAAAATTGAAGATTTTAACCAAAGTTGCAAAAATAGGCTTATCTCACCGTTTCCAGCGCTTTTGTGCATCTTGGGCACATCTGTGATGAAAAATTGAAGATTTTAACCATTGTTGCAAAAATAGGCTTATCTCCCCGTTTCCAGCACTTTTTGGCACTTAGAGCGAATCTGACAGTAGAAACCGTGCAGTTGCTACTTTTTCATTGGGGTTTCCAAAACTTAAAATCTTTTTTTTAAAGAGTTCCTTTAGAGTTGAAACCAAGATTTCAAATTATCCTTTTTCATTATTATAATCCACTGTATGCATTTTAAGTATCAAGGAAATTTATTGAAGGCCTTTTGAGAAAACACGTTGATTAGTGACCCTATTTCATTATGGCAGTCAAACCACTGATTTTCAACTTTAGTCTATGAAACCTCCAAACCTTAAACATTGTTGCAAAATTAGGCTTATCTCACCGTTTCCAGCACTTTTGCGCACCTTGGGCACATCTGTGATGAAAAATTGAAGATTTTAACCAAAGTTGCAAAAATAGGCTTATCTCACCGTTTCCGGCGCTTTTGGTCATCTTGGGCACATCTGTAATGAAAAATTTAAGATTTTAACCAAAGTTGCAAAAATAGGCTTATCTCACCGTTTCCAGCGCTTTTGCGCATCTTGGGCACATCTGTGATGAAAAATTGAAGATTTTAACCAAAGTTGCAAAAATAGGCTTATCTCACCGTTTCCAGCGCTTTTGTGCATCTTGGGCACATCTGTGATGAAAAATTGAAGATTTTAACCAGAGTTGCAAAAATAGGCTTATCTCACCGTTTCCAGCGCTTTTGTGCATCTTGGGCACATCTGTGATGAAAAATTGAAGATTTTAACCATTGTTGCAAAAATAGGCTTATCTCCCCGTTTCAAGCACTTTTTGGCACTTAGAGCGAATCTGACAGTAGAAACCGTGCAGTTGCTACTTTTTCATTGGGGTTTCCAAAACTTAAAATCTTTTTTTTAAAGAGTTCCTTTAGAGTTGAAACCAAGATTTCAAATTATCCTTTTTCATTATTATAATCCACTGTATGCATTTTAAGTATCAAGGAAATTGAGTGAAGGCCTTTTGAGAAAACACGTTGATTAGTGACCCTATTTCATTATGGCAGTCAAACCACTGATTTTCAACTTTAGTCTATGAAACCTCCAAACCTTAAACATTGTTGCAAAATTAGGCTTATCTCACCGTTTCCAGCACTTTTGTGCACCTTGGGCATATCTGTGATGAAAAAATGAAGATTTTAACCAAAGTTGCAAAAATAGGCTTATCTCACCGTTTCCAGCGCTTTTGCGCATCTTGGGCACATCTGTGATGAAAAATTTAAGATTTTAACCAAAGTTGCAAAAATAGGCTTATCTCACCGTTTCCAGCGCTTTTGCGCATCTTGGGCACATCTGTGATGAAAAATTGAAGATTTTAACCAAAGTTGCAAAAATAGGCTTATCTCACCGTTTCCAGCGCTTTTGTGCATCTTGGGCACATCTGTGATGAAAAATTGAAGATTTTAACCAAAGTTGCAAAAATAGGCTTATCTCACCGTTTCCAGCGCTTTTGTGCATCTTGGGCACATCTGTGATGAAAAATTGAAGATTTTAACCATTGTTGCAAAAATAGGCTTATCTCCCCGTTTCCAGCACTTTTTGGCACTTAGAGCGAATCTGACAGTAGAAACCGTGCAGTTGCTACTTTTTCATTGGGGTTTCCAAAACTTAAAATCTTTTTTTTAAAGAGTTCCTTTAGAGTTGAAACCAAGATTTCAAATTATCCTTTTTCATTATTATAATCCACTGTATGCAATTTAAGTATCAAGGAAATTGAGTGAAGGCCTTTTGAGAAAACACGTTGATTAGTGACCCTATTTCATTATGGCAGTCAAACCACTGATTTTCAACTTTAGTCTATGAAACCTCCAAACCTTAAACATTGTTGCAAAATTAGGCTTATCTCACCGTTTCCAGCACTTTTGTGCACCTTGGGCATATCTGTGATGAAAAAATGAAGATTTTAACCAAAGTTGCAAAAATAGGCTTATCTCACCGTTTCCAGCGCTTTTGCGCATCTTGGGCACATCTGTGATGAAAAATTTAAGATTTTAACCAAAGTTGCAAAAATAGGCTTATCTCACCGTTTCCAGCGCTTTTGGTCATCTTGGGCACATCTGTGATGAAAAATTTAAGATTTTAACCAAAGTTGCAAAAATAGGCTTATCTCACCGTTTCCAGCGCTTTTGCGCATCTTGGGCACATCTGTGATGAAAAATTGAAGATTTTAACCAAAGTTGCAAAAATAGGCTTATCTCACCGTTTCCAGCGCTTTTGTGCATCTTGGGCACATCTGTGATGAAAAATTGAAGATTTTAACCAGAGTTGCAAAAATAGGCTTATCTCACCGTTTCCAGTGCTTTTGTGCATCTTGGGCACATCTGTGATGAAAAATTGAAGATTTTAACCATTGTTGCAAAAATAGGCTTATCTCCCCGTTTCCAGCACTTTTTGGCACTTAGAGCGAATCTGACAGTAGAAACCGTGCAGTTGCTACTTTTTCATTGGGGTTTCCAAAACTTAAAATCTTTTTTTTAAAGAGTTCCTTTAGAGTTGAAACCAAGATTTCAAATTATCCTTTTTCATTATTATAATCCACTGTATGCATTTTAAGTATCAAGGAATTTGACTGAAGGCCTTTTGAGAAAACACGTTGATTAGTGACCCTATTTCATTATGGCAGTCAAACCACTGATTTTCAACTTTAGTCTATGAAACCTCCAAACCTTAAACATTGTTGCAAAATTAGGCTTATCTCACCGTTTCCAGCACTTTTGTGCACCTTGGGCATATCTGTGATGAAAAAATGAAGATTTTAACCAAAGTTGCAAAAATAGGCTTATCTCACCGTTTCCAGCGCTTTTGTGCATCTTGGGCACATCTGTGATGAAAAATTGAAGATTTTAACCATTGTTGCAAAAATAGGCTTATCTCCCCGTTTCCAGCACTTTTTGGCACTTAGAGCGAATCTGACAGTAGAAACCGTGCAGTTGCTACTTTTTCATTGGGGTTTCCAAAACTTAAAATCTTTTTTTTAAAGAGTTCCTTTAGAGTTGAAACCAAGATTTCAAATTATCCTTTTTCATTATTATAATCCACTGTATGCATTTTAAGTATCAAGGAATTTGACTGAAGGCCTTTTGAGAAAACACGTTGATTAGTGACCCTATTTCATTATGGCAGTCAAACCACTGATTTTCAACTTTAGTCTATGAAACCTCCAAACCTTAAACATTGTTGCAAAATTAGGCTTATCTCACCGTTTCCAGCACTTTTGTGCACCTTGGGCATATCTGTGATGAAAAAATGAAGATTTTAACCAAAGTTGCAAAAATAGGCTTATCTCACCGTTTCCAGCGCTTTTGTGCATCTTGGGCACATCTGTGATGAAAAATTGAAGATTTTAACCAAAGTTGCAAAAATAGGCTTATCTCACCGTTTCCAGCGCTTTTGTGCATCTTGGGCACATCTGTGATGAAAAATTGAAGATTTTAACCATTGTTGCAAAAATAGGCTTATCTCCCCGTTTCCAGCACTTTTTGGCACTTAGAGCGAATCTGACAGTAGAAACCGTGCAGTTGCTACTTTTTCATTGGGGTTTCCAAAACTTAAAATCTTTTTTTTAAAGAGTTCCTTTAGAGTTGAAACCAAGATTTCAAATTATCCTTTTTCATTATTATAATCCACTGTATGCATTTTAAGTATCAAGGAAATTGAGTGAAGGCCTTTTGAGAAAACACGTTGATTAGTGACCCTATTTCATTATGGCAGTCAAACCACTGATTTTCAACTTTAGTCTATGAAACCTCCAAACCTTAAACATTGTTGCAAAATTAGGCTTATCTCACCGTTTCCAGCACTTTTGTGCACCTTGGGCATATCTGTGATGAAAAAATGAAGATTTTAACCAAAGTTGCAAAAATAGGCTTATCTCACCGTTTCCAGCGCTTTTGTGCATCTTGGGCACATCTGTGATGAAAAATTGAAGATTTTAACCATTGTTGCAAAAATAGGCTTATCTCACCGTTTCCAGCGCTTTTGCGCATCTTGGGCACATCTGTGATGAAAAATTGAAGATTTTAACCAAAGTTGCAAAAATAGGCTTATCTCACCGTTTCCAGCGCTTTTGTGCATCTTGGGCACATCTGTGATGAAAAATTGAAGATTTTAACCATTGTTGCAAAAATAGGCTTATCTCCCCGTTTCCAGCACTTTTTGGCACTTAGAGCGAATCTGACAGTAGAAACCGTGCAGTTGCTACTTTTTCATTGGGGTTTCCAAAACTTAAAATCTTTTTTTTAAAGAGTTCCTTTAGAGTTGAAACCAAGATTTCAAATTATCCTTTTTCATTATTATAATCCACTGTATGCATTTTAAGTATCAAGGAAATTGAGTGAAGGCCTTTTGAGAAAACACGTTGATTAGTGACCCTATTTCATTATGGCAGTCAAACCACTGATTTTCAACTTTAGTCTATGAAACCTCCAAACCTTAAACATTGTTGCAAAATTAGGCTTATCTCACCGTTTCCAGCGCTTTTGGGCATCTTGGGCACATCTGTGATGAAAAATTGAAGATTTTAACCAAAGTTGCAAAAATAGGCTTATCTCACCGTTGCCAGCGCTTTTGGGCATCTTGGGCACATCTGTGATGAAAAATTGAAGATTTTAACCAAAGTTGCAAAAATAGGCTTATCTCACCGTTTCCAGCGCTTTTGTGCATCTTGGGCACATCTGTGATGAAAAATTGAAGATTTTAACCATTGTTGCAAAAATAGGCTTATCTCCCCGTTTCCAGCACTTTTTGGCACTTAGAGCGAATCTGACAGTAGAAACCGTGCAGTTGCTACTTTTTCATTGGGGTTTCCAAAACTTAAAATCTTTTTTTTAAAGAGTTCCTTTAGAGTTGAAACCAAGATTTCAAATTATCCTTTTTCATTATTATAATCCACTGTATGCATTTTAAGTATCAAGGAAATTTATTGAAGGCCTTTTGAGAAAACACGTTGATTAGTGACCCTATTTCATTATGGCAGTCAAACCACTGATTTTCAACTTTAGTCTATGAAACCTCCAAACCTTAAACATTGTTGCAAAATTAGGCTTATCTCACCGTTTCCAGCACTTTTGCGCACCTTGGGCACATCTGTGATGAAAAATTGAAGATTTTAACCAAAGTTGCAAAAATAGGCTTATCTCACCGTTTCCGGCGCTTTTGGTCATCTTGGGCACATCTGTAATGAAAAATTTAAGATTTTAACCAAAGTTGCAAAAATAGGCTTATCTCACCGTTTCCAGCGCTTTTGCGCATCTTGGGCACATCTGTGATGAAAAATTGAAGATTTTAACCAAAGTTGCAAAAATAGGCTTATCTCACCGTTTCCAGCGCTTTTGTGCATCTTGGGCACATCTGTGATGAAAAATTGAAGATTTTAACCAGAGTTGCAAAAATAGGCTTATCTCACCGTTTCCAGCGCTTTTGTGCATCTTGGGCACATCTGTGATGAAAAATTGAAGATTTTAACCATTGTTGCAAAAATAGGCTTATCTCCCCGTTTCAAGCACTTTTTGGCACTTAGAGCGAATCTGACAGTAGAAACCGTGCAGTTGCTACTTTTTCATTGGGGTTTCCAAAACTTAAAATCTTTTTTTTAAAGAGTTCCTTTAGAGTTGAAACCAAGATTTCAAATTATCCTTTTTCATTATTATAATCCACTGTATGCATTTTAAGTATCAAGGAAATTGAGTGAAGGCCTTTTGAGAAAACACGTTGATTAGTGACCCTATTTCATTATGGCAGTCAAACCACTGATTTTCAACTTTAGTCTATGAAACCTCCAAACCTTAAACATTGTTGCAAAATTAGGCTTATCTCACCGTTTCCAGCACTTTTGTGCACCTTGGGCATATCTGTGATGAAAAAATGAAGATTTTAACCAAAGTTGCAAAAATAGGCTTATCTCACCGTTTCCAGCGCTTTTGCGCATCTTGGGCACATCTGTGATGAAAAATTTAAGATTTTAACCAAAGTTGCAAAAATAGGCTTATCTCACCGTTTCCAGCGCTTTTGCGCATCTTGGGCACATCTGTGATGAAAAATTGAAGATTTTAACCAAAGTTGCAAAAATAGGCTTATCTCACCGTTTCCAGCGCTTTTGTGCATCTTGGGCACATCTGTGATGAAAAATTGAAGATTTTAACCAAAGTTGCAAAAATAGGCTTATCTCACCGTTTCCAGCGCTTTTGTGCATCTTGGGCACATCTGTGATGAAAAATTGAAGATTTTAACCATTGTTGCAAAAATAGGCTTATCTCCCCGTTTCCAGCACTTTTTGGCACTTAGAGCGAATCTGACAGTAGAAACCGTGCAGTTGCTACTTTTTCATTGGGGTTTCCAAAACTTAAAATCTTTTTTTTAAAGAGTTCCTTTAGAGTTGAAACCAAGATTTCAAATTATCCTTTTTCATTATTATAATCCACTGTATGCAATTTAAGTATCAAGGAAATTGAGTGAAGGCCTTTTGAGAAAACACGTTGATTAGTGACCCTATTTCATTATGGCAGTCAAACCACTGATTTTCAACTTTAGTCTATGAAACCTCCAAACCTTAAACATTGTTGCAAAATTAGGCTTATCTCACCGTTTCCAGCACTTTTGTGCACCTTGGGCATATCTGTGATGAAAAAATGAAGATTTTAACCAAAGTTGCAAAAATAGGCTTATCTCACCGTTTCCAGCGCTTTTGCGCATCTTGGGCACATCTGTGATGAAAAATTTAAGATTTTAACCAAAGTTGCAAAAATAGGCTTATCTCACCGTTTCCAGCGCTTTTGGTCATCTTGGGCACATCTGTGATGAAAAATTTAAGATTTTAACCAAAGTTGCAAAAATAGGCTTATCTCACCGTTTCCAGCGCTTTTGCGCATCTTGGGCACATCTGTGATGAAAAATTGAAGATTTTAACCAAAGTTGCAAAAATAGGCTTATCTCACCGTTTCCAGCGCTTTTGTGCATCTTGGGCACATCTGTGATGAAAAATTGAAGATTTTAACCAGAGTTGCAAAAATAGGCTTATCTCACCGTTTCCAGTGCTTTTGTGCATCTTGGGCACATCTGTGATGAAAAATTGAAGATTTTAACCATTGTTGCAAAAATAGGCTTATCTCCCCGTTTCCAGCACTTTTTGGCACTTAGAGCGAATCTGACAGTAGAAACCGTGCAGTTGCTACTTTTTCATTGGGGTTTCCAAAACTTAAAATCTTTTTTTTAAAGAGTTCCTTTAGAGTTGAAACCAAGATTTCAAATTATCCTTTTTCATTATTATAATCCACTGTATGCATTTTAAGTATCAAGGAAATTGAGTGAAGGCCTTTTGAGAAAACACGTTGATTAGTGACCCTATTTCATTATGGCAGTCAAACCACTGATTTTCAACTTTAGTCTATGAAACCTCCAAACCTTAAACATTGTTGCAAAATTAGGCTTATCTCACCGTTTCCAGCACTTTTGTGCACCTTGGGCATATCTGTGATGAAAAAATGAAGATTTTAACCAAAGTTGCAAAAATAGGCTTATCTCACCGTTTCCAGCGCTTTTGCGCATCTTGGGCACATCTGTGATGAAAAATTTAAGATTTTAACCAAAGTTGCAAAAATAGGCTTATCTCACCGTTTCCAGCGCTTTTGCGCATCTTGGGCACATCTGTGATGAAAAATTGAAGATTTTAACCAAAGTTGCAAAAATAGGCTTATCTCACCGTTTCCAGCGCTTTTGTGCATCTTGGGCACATCTGTGATGAAAAATTGAAGATTTTAACCAAAGTTGCAAAAATAGGCTTATCTCACCGTTTCCAGCGCTTTTGTGCATCTTGGGCACATCTGTGATGAAAAATTGAAGATTTTAACCATTGTTGCAAAAATAGGCTTATCTCCCCGTTTCCAGCACTTTTTGGCACTTAGAGCGAATCTGACAGTAGAAACCGTGCAGTTGCTACTTTTTCATTGGGGTTTCCAAAACTTAAAATCTTTTTTTTAAAGAGTTCCTTTAGAGTTGAAACCAAGATTTCAAATTATCCTTTTTCATTATTATAATCCACTGTATGCATTTTAAGTATCAAGGAAATTGAGTGAAGGCCTTTTGAGAAAACACGTTGATTAGTGACCCTATTTCATTATGGCAGTCAAACCACTGATTTTCAACTTTAGTCTATGAAACCTCCAAACCTTAAACATTGTTGCAAAATTAGGCTTATCTCACCGTTTCCAGCACTTTTGTGCACCTTGGGCATATCTGTGATGAAAAAATGAAGATTTTAACCAAAGTTGCAAAAATAGGCTTATCTCACCGTTTCCAGCGCTTTTGCGCATCTTGGGCACATCTGTGATGAAAAATTTAAGATTTTAACCAAAGTTGCAAAAATAGGCTTATCTCACCGTTTCCAGCGCTTTTGCGCATCTTGGGCACATCTGTGATGAAAAATTGAAGATTTTAACCAAAGTTGCAAAAATAGGCTTATCTCACCGTTTCCAGCGCTTTTGTGCATCTTGGGCACATCTGTGATGAAAAATTGAAGATTTTAACCATTGTTGCAAAAATAGGCTTATCTCCCCGTTTCCAGCACTTTTTGGCACTTAGAGCGAATCTGACAGTAGAAACCGTGCAGTTGCTACTTTTTCATTGGGGTTTCCAAAACTTAAAATCTTTTTTTTAAAGAGTTCCTTTAGAGTTGAAACCAAGATTTCAAATTATCCTTTTTCATTATTATAATCCACTGTATGCATTTTAAGTATCAAGGAAATTTATTGAAGGCCTTTTGAGAAAACACGTTGATTAGTGACCCTATTTCATTATGGAAGTCAAACCACTGATTTTCAACTTTAGTCTATGAAACCTCCAAACCTTAAACATTGTTGCAAAATTAGGCTTATCTCACCGTTTCCAGCACTTTTTCGCACCTTGGGCACATCTGTGATGAAAAATTGAAGATTTTAACCAAAGTTGCAAAAATAGGCTTATCTCACCGTTTCCAGCGCTTTTGGTCATCTTGGGCACATCTGTGATGAAAAATTTAAGATTTTAACCAAAGTTGCAAAAATAGGCTTATCTCACCGTTTCCAGCGCTTTTGCGCATCTTGGGCACATCTGTGATGAAAAATTGAAGATTTTAACCAAAGTTGCAAAAATAGGCTTATCTCACCGTTTCCAGCGCTTTTGTGCATCTTGGGCACATCTGTGATGAAAAATTGAAGATTTTAACCAAAGTTGCAAAAATAGGCTTATCTCACCGTTTCCAGCGCTTTTGTGCATCTTGGGCACATCTGTGATGAAAAATTGAAGATTTTAACCATTGTTGCAAAAATAGGCTTATCTCCCCGTTTCCAGCACTTTTTGGCACTTAGAGCGAATCTGACAGTAGAAACCGTGCAGTTGCTACTTTTTCATTGGGGTTTCCAAAACTTAAAATCTTTTTTTTAAAGAGTTCCTTTAGAGTTGAAACCAAGATTTCAAATTATCCTTTTTCATTATTATAATCCACTGTATGCATTTTAAGTATCAAGGAAATTGAGTGAAGGCCTTTTGAGAAAACACGTTGATTAGTGACCCTATTTCATTATGGCAGTCAAACCACTGATTTTCAACTTTAGTCTATGAAACCTCCAAACCTTAAACATTGTTGCAAAATTAGGCTTATCTCACCGTTTCCAGCACTTTTGTGCACCTTGGGCATATCTGTGATGAAAAAATGAAGATTTTAACCAAAGTTGCAAAAATAGGCTTATCTCACCGTTTCCAGCGCTTTTGCGCATCTTGGGCACATCTGTGATGAAAAATTGAAGATTTTAACCAAAGTTGCAAAAATAGGCTTATCTCACCGTTTCCAGCGCTTTTGCGCATCTTGGGCACATCTGTGATGAAAAATTGAAGATTTTAACCAAAGTTGCAAAAATAGGCTTATCTCACCGTTTCCAGCGCTTTTGTGCATCTTGGGCACATCTGTGATGAAAAATTGAAGATTTTAACCATTGTTGCAAAAATAGGCTTATCTCCCCGTTTCCAGCACTTTTTGGCACTTAGAGCCAATCTGACAGTAGAAACCGTGCAGTTGCTACTTTTTCATTGGGGTTTCCAAAACTTAAAATCTTTTTTTTAAAGAGTTCCTTTAGAGTTGAAACCAAGATTTCAAATTATCCTTTTTCATTATTATAATCCACTGTATGCAATTTAAGTATCAAGGAAATTGAGTGAAGGCCTTTTGAGAAAACACGTTGATTAGTGACCCTATTTCATTATGGCAGTCAAACCACTGATTTTCAACTTTAGTCTATGAAACCTCCAAACCTTAAACATTGTTGCAAAATTAGGCTTATCTCACCGTTTCCAGCACTTTTGTGCACCTTGGGCATATCTGTGATGAAAAAATGAAGATTTTAACCAAAGTTGCAAAAATAGGCTTATCTCACCGTTTCCAGCGCTTTTGCGCATCTTGGGCACATCTGTGATGAAAAATTTAAGATTTTAACCAAAGTTGCAAAAATAGGCTTATCTCACCGTTTCCAGCGCTTTTGGTCATCTTGGGCACATCTGTGATGAAAAATTTAAGATTTTAACCAAAGTTGCAAAAATAGGCTTATCTCACCGTTTCCAGCGCTTTTGCGCATCTTGGGCACATCTGTGATGAAAAATTGAAGATTTTAACCAAAGTTGCAAAAATAGGCTTATCTCACCGTTTCCAGCGCTTTTGTGCATCTTGGGCACATCTGTGATGAAAAATTGAAGATTTTAACCAGAGTTGCAAAAATAGGCTTATCTCACCGTTTCCAGTGCTTTTGTGCATCTTGGGCACATCTGTGATGAAAAATTGAAGATTTTAACCATTGTTGCAAAAATAGGCTTATCTCCCCGTTTCCAGCACTTTTTGGCACTTAGAGCGAATCTGACAGTAGAAACCGTGCAGTTGCTACTTTTTCATTGGGGTTTCCAAAACTTAAAATCTTTTTTTTAAAGAGTTCCTTTAGAGTTGAAACCAAGATTTCAAATTATCCTTTTTCATTATTATAATCCACTGTATGCATTTTAAGTATCAAGGAAATTGAGTGAAGGCCTTTTGAGAAAACACGTTGATTAGTGACCCTATTTCATTATGGCAGTCAAACCACTGATTTTCAACTTTAGTCTATGAAACCTCCAAACCTTAAACATTGTTGCAAAATTAGGCTTATCTCACCGTTTCCAGCACTTTTGTGCACCTTGGGCATATCTGTGATGAAAAAATGAAGATTTTAACCAAAGTTGCAAAAATAGGCTTATCTCACCGTTTCCAGCGCTTTTGCGCATCTTGGGCACATCTGTGATGAAAAATTTAAGATTTTAACCAAAGTTGCAAAAATAGGCTTATCTCACCGTTTCCAGCGCTTTTGCGCATCTTGGGCACATCTGTGATGAAAAATTGAAGATTTTAACCAAAGTTGCAAAAATAGGCTTATCTCACCGTTTCCAGCGCTTTTGTGCATCTTGGGCACATCTGTGATGAAAAATTGAAGATTTTAACCAAAGTTGCAAAAATAGGCTTATCTCACCGTTTCCAGCGCTTTTGTGCATCTTGGGCACATCTGTGATGAAAAATTGAAGATTTTAACCATTGTTGCAAAAATAGGCTTATCTCCCCGTTTCCAGCACTTTTTGGCACTTAGAGCGAATCTGACAGTAGAAACCGTGCAGTTGCTACTTTTTCATTGGGGTTTCCAAAACTTAAAATCTTTTTTTTAAAGAGTTCCTTTAGAGTTGAAACCAAGATTTCAAATTATCCTTTTTCATTATTATAATCCACTGTATGCATTTTAAGTATCAAGGAAATTGAGTGAAGGCCTTTTGAGAAAACACGTTGATTAGTGACCCTATTTCATTATGGCAGTCAAACCACTGATTTTCAACTTTAGTCTATGAAACCTCCAAACCTTAAACATTGTTGCAAAATTAGGCTTATCTCACCGTTTCCAGCACTTTTGTGCACCTTGGGCATATCTGTGATGAAAAAATGAAGATTTTAACCAAAGTTGCAAAAATAGGCTTATCTCACCGTTTCCAGCGCTTTTGCGCATCTTGGGCACATCTGTGATGAAAAATTGAAGATTTTAACCAAAGTTGCAAAAATAGGCTTATCTCACCGTTTCCAGCGCTTTTGCGCATCTTGGGCACATCTGTGATGAAAAATTGAAGATTTTAACCAAAGTTGCAAAAATAGGCTTATCTCACCGTTTCCAGCGCTTTTGTGCATCTTGGGCACATCTGTGATGAAAAATTGAAGATTTTAACCATTGTTGCAAAAATAGGCTTATCTCCCCGTTTCCAGCACTTTTTGGCACTTAGAGCGAATCTGACAGTAGAAACCGTGCAGTTGCTACTTTTTCATTGGGGTTTCCAAAACTTAAAATCTTTTTTTTAAAGAGTTCCTTTAGAGTTGAAACCAAGATTTCAAATTATCCTTTTTCATTATTATAATCCACTGTATGCATTTTAAGTATCAAGGAAATTTATTGAAGGCCTTTTGAGAAAACACGTTGATTAGTGACCCTATTTCATTATGGAAGTCAAACCACTGATTTTCAACTTTAGTCTATGAAACCTCCAAACCTTAAACATTGTTGCAAAATTAGGCTTATCTCACCGTTTCCAGCACTTTTGCGCACCTTGGGCACATCTGTGATGAAAAATTGAAGATTTTAACCAAAGTTGCAAAAATAGGCTTATCTCACCGTTTCCAGCGCTTTTGGTCATCTTGGGCACATCTGTGATGAAAAATTTAAGATTTTAACCAAAGTTGCAAAAATAGGCTTATCTCACCGTTTCCAGCGCTTTTGCGCATCTTGGGCACATCTGTGATGAAAAATTGAAGATTTTAACCAAAGTTGCAAAAATAGGCTTATCTCACCGTTTCCAGCGCTTTTGTGCATCTTGGGCACATCTGTGATGAAAAATTGAAGATTTTAACCAAAGTTGCAAAAATAGGCTTATCTCACCGTTTCCAGCGCTTTTGTGCATCTTGGGCACATCTGTGATGAAAAATTGAAGATTTTAACCATTGTTGCAAAAATAGGCTTATCTCCCCGTTTCCAGCACTTTTTGGCACTTAGAGCGAATCTGACAGTAGAAACCGTGCAGTTGCTACTTTTTCATTGGGGTTTCCAAAACTTAAAATCTTTTTTTTAAAGAGTTCCTTTAGAGTTGAAACCAAGATTTCAAATTATCCTTTTTCATTATTATAATCCACTGTATGCATTTTAAGTATCAAGGAAATTGAGTGAAGGCCTTTTGAGAAAACACGTTGATTAGTGACCCTATTTCATTATGGCAGTCAAACCACTGATTTTCAACTTTAGTCTATGAAACCTCCAAACCTTAAACATTGTTGCAAAATTAGGCTTATCTCACCGTTTCCAGCACTTTTGTGCACCTTGGGCATATCTGTGATGAAAAAATGAAGATTTTAACCAAAGTTGCAAAAATAGGCTTATCTCACCGTTTCCAGCGCTTTTGCGCATCTTGGGCACATCTGTGATGAAAAATTGAAGATTTTAACCAAAGTTGCAAAAATAGGCTTATCTCACCGTTTCCAGCGCTTTTGCGCATCTTGGGCACATCTGTGATGAAAAATTGAAGATTTTAACCAAAGTTGCAAAAATAGGCTTATCTCACCGTTTCCAGCGCTTTTGTGCATCTTGGGCACATCTGTGATGAAAAATTGAAGATTTTAACCAAAGTTGCAAAAATAGGCTTATCTCACCGTTTCCAGCGCTTTTGTGCATCTTGGGCACATCTGTGATGAAAAATTGAAGATTTTAACCATTGTTGCAAAAATAGGCTTATCTCCCCGTTTCCAGCACTTTTTGGCACTTAGAGCCAATCTGACAGTAGAAACCGTGCAGTTGCTACTTTTTCATTGGGGTTTCCAAAACTTAAAATCTTTTTTTTAAAGAGTTCCTTTAGAGTTGAAACCAAGATTTCAAATTATCCTTTTTCATTATTATAATCCACTGTATGCATTTTAAGTATCAAGGAATTTGACTGAAGGCCTTTTGAGAAAACACGTTGATTAGTGACCCTATTTCATTATGGCAGTCAAACCACTGATTTTCAACTTTAGTCTATGAAACCTCCAAACCTTAAACATTGTTGCAAAATTAGGCTTATCTCACCGTTTCCAGCACTTTTGTGCACCTTGGGCATATCTGTGATGAAAAAATGAAGATTTTAACCAAAGTTGCAAAAATAGGCTTATCTCACCGTTTCCAGCGCTTTTGCGCATCTTGGGCACATCTGTGATGAAAAATTTAAGATTTTAACCAAAGTTGCAAAAATAGGCTTATCTCACCGTTTCCAGCGCTTTTGCGCATCTTGGGCACATCTGTGATGAAAAATTGAAGATTTTAACCAAAGTTGCAAAAATAGGCTTATCTCACCGTTTCCAGCGCTTTTGGTCATCTTGGGCACATCTGTGATGAAAAATTTAAGATTTTAACCAAAGTTGCAAAAATAGGCTTATCTCACCGTTTCCAGCGCTTTTGCGCATCTTGGGCACATCTGTGATGAAAAATTGAAGATTTTAACCAAAGTTGCAAAAATAGGCTTATCTCACCGTTTCCAGCGCTTTTGTGCATCTTGGGCACATCTGTGATGAAAAATTGAAGATTTTAACCATTGTTGCAAAAATAGGCTTATCTCCCCGTTTCCAGCACTTTTTGGCACTTAGAGCCAATCTGACAGTAGAAACCGTGCAGTTGCTACTTTTTCATTGGGGTTTCCAAAACTTAAAATCGTTTTTTTAAAGAGTTCCTTTAGAGTTGAAACCAAGATTTCAAATTATCCTTTTTCATTATTATAATCCACTGTATGCATTTTAAGTATCAAGGAATTTGACTGAAGGCCTTTTGAGAAAACACGTTGATTAGTGACCCTATTTCATTATGGCAGTCAAACCACTGATTTTCAACTTTAGTCTATGAAACCTCCAAACCTTAAACATTGTTGCAAAATTAGGCTTATCTCACCGTTTCCAGCACTTTTGTGCACCTTGGGCATATCTGTGATGAAAAAATGAAGATTTTAACCAAAGTTGCAAAAATAGGCTTATCTCACCGTTTCCAGCGCTTTTGTGCATCTTGGGCACATCTGTGATGAAAAATTGAAGATTTTAACCATTGTTGCAAAAATAGGCTTATCTCCCCGTTTCCAGCACTTTTTGGCACTTAGAGCGAATCTGACAGTAGAAACCGTGCAGTTGCTACTTTTTCATTGGGGTTTCCAAAACTTAAAATCTTTTTTTTAAAGAGTTCCTTTAGAGTTGAAACCAAGATTTCAAATTATCCTTTTTCATTATTATAATCCACTGTATGCATTTTAAGTATCAAGGAAATTGAGTGAAGGCCTTTTGAGAAAACACGTTGATTAGTGACCCTATTTCATTATGGCAGTCAAACCACTGATTTTCAACTTTAGTCTATGAAACCTCCAAACCTTAAACATTGTTGCAAAATTAGGCTTATCTCACCGTTTCCAGCACTTTTGTGCACCTTGGGCATATCTGTGATGAAAAAATGAAGATTTTAACCAAAGTTGCAAAAATAGGCTTATCTCACCGTTTCCAGCGCTTTTGCGCATCTTGGGCACATCTGTGATGAAAAATTGAAGATTTTAACCAAAGTTGCAAAAATAGGCTTATCTCACCGTTTCCAGCGCTTTTGCGCATCTTGGGCACATCTGTGATGAAAAATTGAAGATTTTAACCAAAGTTGCAAAAATAGGCTTATCTCACCGTTTCCAGCGCTTTTGTGCATCTTGGGCACATCTGTGATGAAAAATTGAAGATTTTAACCAAAGTTGCAAAAATAGGCTTATCTCACCGTTTCCAGCGCTTTTGTGCATCTTGGGCACATCTGTGATGAAAAATTGAAGATTTTAACCATTGTTGCAAAAATAGGCTTATCTCCCCGTTTCCAGCACTTTTTGGCACTTAGAGCCAATCTGACAGTAGAAACCGTGCAGTTGCTACTTTTTCATTGGGGTTTCCAAAACTTAAAATCTTTTTTTTAAAGAGTTCCTTTAGAGTTGAAACCAAGATTTCAAATTATCCTTTTTCATTATTATAATCCACTGTATGCATTTTAAGTATCAAGGAATTTGACTGAAGGCCTTTTGAGAAAACACGTTGATTAGTGACCCTATTTCATTATGGCAGTCAAACCACTGATTTTCAACTTTAGTCTATGAAACCTCCAAACCTTAAACATTGTTGCAAAATTAGGCTTATCTCACCGTTTCCAGCACTTTTGTGCACCTTGGGCATATCTGTGATGAAAAAATGAAGATTTTAACCAAAGTTGCAAAAATAGGCTTATCTCACCGTTTCCAGCGCTTTTGCGCATCTTGGGCACATCTGTGATGAAAAATTTAAGATTTTAACCAAAGTTGCAAAAATAGGCTTATCTCACCGTTTCCAGCGCTTTTGCGCATCTTGGGCACATCTGTGATGAAAAATTGAAGATTTTAACCAAAGTTGCAAAAATAGGCTTATCTCACCGTTTCCAGCGCTTTTGGTCATCTTGGGCACATCTGTGATGAAAAATTTAAGATTTTAACCAAAGTTGCAAAAATAGGCTTATCTCACCGTTTCCAGCGCTTTTGCGCATCTTGGGCACATCTGTGATGAAAAATTGAAGATTTTAACCAAAGTTGCAAAAATAGGCTTATCTCACCGTTTCCAGCGCTTTTGTGCATCTTGGGCACATCTGTGATGAAAAATTGAAGATTTTAACCATTGTTGCAAAAATAGGCTTATCTCCCCGTTTCCAGCACTTTTTGGCACTTAGAGCCAATCTGACAGTAGAAACCGTGCAGTTGCTACTTTTTCATTGGGGTTTCCAAAACTTAAAATCGTTTTTTTAAAGAGTTCCTTTAGAGTTGAAACCAAGATTTCAAATTATCCTTTTTCATTATTATAATCCACTGTATGCATTTTAAGTATCAAGGAATTTGACTGAAGGCCTTTTGAGAAAACACGTTGATTAGTGACCCTATTTCATTATGGCAGTCAAACCACTGATTTTCAACTTTAGTCTATGAAACCTCCAAACCTTAAACATTGTTGCAAAATTAGGCTTATCTCACCGTTTCCAGCACTTTTGTGCACCTTGGGCATATCTGTGATGAAAAAATGAAGATTTTAACCAAAGTTGCAAAAATAGGCTTATCTCACCGTTTCCAGCGCTTTTGCGCATCTTGGGCACATCTGTGATGAAAAATTGAAGATTTTAACCATTGTTGCAAAAATAGGCTTATCTCCCCGTTTCCAGCACTTTTTGGCACTTAGAGCCAATCTGACAGTAGAAACCGTGCAGTTGCTACTTTTTCATTGGGGTTTCCAAAACTTAAAATCTTTTTTTTAAAGAGTTCCTTTAGAGTTGAAACCAAGATTTCAAATTATCCTTTTTCATTATTATAATCCACTGTATGCATTTTAAGTATCAAGGAATTTGACTGAAGGCCTTTTGAGAAAACACGTTGATTAGTGACCCTATTTCATTATGGCAGTCAAACCACTGATTTTCAACTTTAGTCTATGAAACCTCCAAACCTTAAACATTGTTGCAAAATTAGGCTTATCTCACCGTTTCCAGCACTTTTGTGCACCTTGGGCATATCTGTGATGAAAAAATGAAGATTTTAACCAAAGTTGCAAAAATAGGCTTATCTCACCGTTTCCAGCGCTTTTGCGCATCTTGGGCACATCTGTTTTGAAAAATTGAAGATTTTAACCAAAGTTGCAAAAATAGGCTTATCTCACCGTTTCCAGAGCTTTTGCGCATCTTGGGCACATCTGTGATGAAAAATTGAAGATTTTAACCAAAGTTGCAAAAATAGGCTTATCTCACCGTTTCCAGCGCTTTTGCCCATCTTGGGCACATCTGTGATGAAAAATTGAAGATTTTAACCAAAGTTGCAAAAATAGGCTTATCTCACCGTTTCCAGCGCTTTTGCGCATCTTGGGCACATCTGTGATGAAAAATTGAAGATTTTAACCAAAGTTGCAAAAATAGGCTTATCTCACCGTTTCCAGCGCTTTTGTGCATCTTGGGCACATCTGTGATGAAAAATTGAAGATTTTAACCAAAGTTGCAAAAATAGGCTTATCTCACCGTTTCCAGCGCTTTTGTGCATCTTGGGCACATCTGTGATGAAAAATTGAAGATTTTAACCATTGTTGCAAAAATAGGCTTATCTCCCCGTTTCCAGCACTTTTTGGCACTTAGAGCGAATCTGACAGTAGAAACCGTGCAGTTGCTACTTTTTCATTGGGGTTTCCAAAACTTAAAATCTTTTTTTTAAAGAGTTCCTTTAGAGTTGAAACCAAGATTTCAAATTATCCTTTTTCATTATTATAATCCACTGTATGCATTTTAAGTATCAAGGAAATTGAGTGAAGGCCTTTTGAGAAAACACGTTGATTAGTGACCCTATTTCATTATGGCAGTCAAACCACTGATTTTCAACTTTAGTCTATGAAACCTCCAAACCTTAAACATTGTTGCAAAATTAGGCTTAACTCACCGTTTCCAGCACTTTTGTGCACCTTGGGCATATCTGTGATGAAAAAATGAAGATTTTAACCAAAGTTGCAAAAATAGGCTTATCTCACCGTTTCCAGCGCTTTTGCGCATCTTGGGCACATCTGTGATGAAAAATTGAAGATTTTAACCAAAGTTGCAAAAATAGGCTTATCTCACCGTTTCCAGCGCTTTTGCGCATCTTGGGCACATCTGTGATGAAAAATTGAAGATTTTAACCAAAGTTGCAAAAATAGGCTTATCTCACCGTTTCTAGCGCTTTTGTGCATCTTGGGCACATCTGTGATGAAAAATTGAAGATTTTAACCAAAGTTGCAAAAATAGGCTTATCTCACCGTTTCCAGCGCTTTTGTGCATCTTGGGCACATCTGTGATGAAAAATTGAAGATTTTAACCATTGTTGCAAAAATAGGCTTATCTCCCCGTTTCCAGCACTTTTTGGCACTTAGAGCCAATCTGACAGTAGAAACCGTGCAGTTGCTACTTTTTCATTGGGGTTTCCAAAACTTAAAATCTTTTTTTTAAAGAGTTCCTTTAGAGTTGAAACCAAGATTTCAAATTATCCTTTTTCATTATTATAATCCACTGTATGCATTTTAAGTATCAAGGAATTTGACTGAAGGCCTTTTGAGAAAACATGTTGATTAGTGACCCTATTTCATTATGGCAGTCAAACCACTGATTTTCAACTTTAGTCTATGAAACCTCCAAACCTTAAACATTGTTGCAAAATTAGGCTTATCTCACCGTTTCCAGCACTTTTGTGCACCTTGGGCATATCTGTGATGAAAAAATGAAGATTTTAACCAAAGTTGCAAAAATAGGCTTATCTCACCGATCCAGCGCTTTTGCGCATCTTGGGCACATCTGTTTTGAAAAATTGAAGATTTTAACCAAAGTTGCAAAAATAGGCTTATCTCACCGTTTCCAGAGCTTTTGCGCATCTTGGGCACATCTGTGATGAAAAATTGAAGATTTTAACCAAAGTTGTAAAAATAGGCTTATCTCACCGTTTCCAGCGCTTTTGTGCATCTTGGGCACATCTGTGATGAAAAATTGAAGATTTTAACCAAAGTTGCAAAAATAGGCTTATCTCACCGTTTCCAGCGCTTTTGTGCATCTTGGACACATCTGTGATGAAAAATTGAAGATTTTAACCATTGTTGCAAAAATAGGCTTATCTCCCCGTTTCCAGCACTTTTTGGCACTTAGAGCGAATCTGACAGTAGAAACCGTGCAGTTGCTACTTTTTCATTGGGGTTTCCAAAACTTAAAATCTTTTTTTTAAAGAGTTCCTTTAGAGTTGAAACCAAGATTTCAAATTATCCTTTTTCATTATTATAATCCACTGTATGCATTTTAAGTATCAAGGAATTTGACTGAAGGCCTTTTGAGAAAACACGTTGATTAGTGACCCTATTTCATTATGGCAGTCAAACCACTGATTTTCAACTTTACTCTATGAAACCTCCAAACCTTAAACATTGTTGCAAAATTAGGCTTATCTCACCGTTTCCAGCACTTTTGTGCACCTTGGGCATATCTGTGATGAAAAAATGAAGATTTTAACCAAAGTTGCAAAAATAGGCTTATCTCACCGTTTCCAGCGCTTTTGTGCATCTTGGGCACATCTGTGATGAAAAATTTAAGATTTTAACCAAAGTTGCAAAAATAGGCTTATCTCACCGTTTCCAGAGCTTTTGGGCATCTTGGGCACATCTGTGATGAAAAATTGAAGATTTTAACCAAAGTTGCAAAAATAGGCTTATCTCACCGTTTCCAGCGCTTTTGCGCATCTTGGGCACATCTGTGATGAAAAATTGAAGATTTTAACCAAAGTTGCAAAAATAGGCTTATCTCACCGTTTCCAGCGCTTTTGGGCATCTTGGGCACATCTGTGATGAAAAATTGAAGATTTTAACCAAAGTTGCAAAAATAGGCTTATCTCACCGTTTCCAGCGCTTTTGTGCATCTTGGGCACATCTGTGATGAAAAATTGAAGATTTTAACCATTGTTGCAAAAATAGGCTTATCTCCCCGTTTCCAGCACTTTTTGGCACTTAGAGCCAATCTGACAGTAGAAACCGTGCAGTTGCTACTTTTTCATTGGGGTTTCCAAAACTTAAAATCTTTTTTTTAAAGAGTTCCTTTAGAGTTGAAACCAAGATTTCAAATTATCCTTTTTCATTATTATAATCCACTGTATGCATTTTAAGTATCAAGGAATTTGACTGAAGGCCTTTTGAGAAAACACGTTGTTTAGTGACCCTATTTCATTATGGCAGTCAAACCACTGATTTTCAACTTTAGTCTATGAAACCTCCAAACCTTAAACATTGTTGCAAAATTAGGCTTATCTCACCGTTTCCAGCACTTTTGTGCACCTTGGGCATATCTGTGATGAAAAAATGAAGATTTTAACCAAAGTTGCAAAAATAGGCTTATCTCACCGTTTCCAGCGCTTTTGCGCATCTTGGGCACATCAGTTTTGAAAAATTGAAGATTTTAACCAAAGTTGCAAAAATAGGCTTATCTCACCGTTTCCAGAGCTTTTGCGCATCTTGGGCACATCTGTGATGAAAAATTGAAGATTTTAACCAAAGTTGCAAAAATAGGCTTATCTCACCGTTTCCAGCGCTTTTGCGCATCTTGGGCACATCTGTGATGAAAAATTGAAGATTTTAACCAAAGTTGCAAAAATAGGCTTATCTCACCGTTTCCAGCGCTTTTGCGCATCTTGGGCACATCTGTGATGAAAAATTGAAGATTTTAACCAAAGTTGCAAAAATAGGCTTATCTCACCGTTTCCAGCGCTTTTGTGCATCTTGGGCACATCTGTGATGAAAAATTGAAGATTTTAACCAAAGTTGCAAAAATAGGCTTATCTCACCGTTTCCAGCGCTTTTGTGCATCTTGGGCACATCTGTGATGAAAAATTGAAGATTTTAACCATTGTTGCAAAAATAGGCTTATCTCCCCGTTTCCAGCACTTTTTGGCACTTAGAGCCAATCTGACAGTAGAAACCGTGCAGTTGCTACTTTTTCATTGGGGTTTCCAAAACTTAAAATCTTTTTTTTAAAGAGTTCCTTTAGAGTTGAAACCAAGATTTCAAATTATCCTTTTTCATTATTATAATCCACTGTATGCATTTTAAGTATCAAGGAATTTGACTGAAGGCCTTTTGAGAAAACATGTTGATTAGTGACCCTATTTCATTATGGCAGTCAAACCACTGATTTTCAACTTTAGTCTATGAAACCTCCAAACCTTAAACATTGTTGCAAAATTAGGCTTATCTCACCGTTTCCAGCACTTTTGTGCACCTTGGGCATATCTGTGATGAAAAAATGAAGATTTTAACCAAAGTTGCAAAAATAGGCTTATCTCACCGATCCAGCGCTTTTGCGCATCTTGGGCACATCTGTTTTGAAAAATTGAAGATTTTAACCAAAGTTGCAAAAATAGGCTTATCTCACCGTTTCCAGAGCTTTTGCGCATCTTGGGCACATCTGTGATGAAAAATTGAAGATTTTAACCAAAGTTGTAAAAATAGGCTTATCTCACCGTTTCCAGCGCTTTTGTGCATCTTGGGCACATCTGTGATGAAAAATTGAAGATTTTAACCAAAGTTGCAAAAATAGGCTTATCTCACCGTTTCCAGCGCTTTTGTGCATCTTGGACACATCTGTGATGAAAAATTGAAGATTTTAACCATTGTTGCAAAAATAGGCTTATCTCCCCGTTTCCAGCACTTTTTGGCACTTAGAGCGAATCTGACAGTAGAAACCGTGCAGTTGCTACTTTTTCATTGGGGTTTCCAAAACTTAAAATCTTTTTTTTAAAGAGTTCCTTTAGAGTTGAAACCAAGATTTCAAATTATCCTTTTTCATTATTATAATCCACTGTATGCATTTTAAGTATCAAGGAATTTGACTGAAGGCCTTTTGAGAAAACACGTTGATTAGTGACCCTATTTCATTATGGCAGTCAAACCACTGATTTTCAACTTTACTCTATGAAACCTCCAAACCTTAAACATTGTTGCAAAATTAGGCTTATCTCACCGTTTCCAGCACTTTTGTGCACCTTGGGCATATCTGTGATGAAAAAATGAAGATTTTAACCAAAGTTGCAAAAATAGGCTTATCTCACCGTTTCCAGCGCTTTTGTGCATCTTGGGCACATCTGTGATGAAAAATTTAAGATTTTAACCAAAGTTGCAAAAATAGGCTTATCTCACCGTTTCCAGAGCTTTTGGGCATCTTGGGCACATCTGTGATGAAAAATTGAAGATTTTAACCAAAGTTGCAAAAATAGGCTTATCTCACCGTTTCCAGCGCTTTTGCGCATCTTGGGCACATCTGTGATGAAAAATTGAAGATTTTAACCAAAGTTGCAAAAATAGGCTTATCTCACCGTTTCCAGCGCTTTTGGGCATCTTGGGCACATCTGTGATGAAAAATTGAAGATTTTAACCAAAGTTGCAAAAATAGGCTTATCTCACCGTTTCCAGCGCTTTTGTGCATCTTGGGCACATCTGTGATGAAAAATTGAAGATTTTAACCATTGTTGCAAAAATAGGCTTATCTCCCCGTTTCCAGCACTTTTTGGCACTTAGAGCCAATCTGACAGTAGAAACCGTGCAGTTGCTACTTTTTCATTGGGGTTTCCAAAACTTAAAATCTTTTTTTTAAAGAGTTCCTTTAGAGTTGAAACCAAGATTTCAAATTATCCTTTTTCATTATTATAATCCACTGTATGCATTTTAAGTATCAAGGAATTTGACTGAAGGCCTTTTGAGAAAACACGTTGTTTAGTGACCCTATTTCATTATGGCAGTCAAACCACTGATTTTCAACTTTAGTCTATGAAACCTCCAAACCTTAAACATTGTTGCAAAATTAGGCTTATCTCACCGTTTCCAGCACTTTTGTGCACCTTGGGCATATCTGTGATGAAAAAATGAAGATTTTAACCAAAGTTGCAAAAATAGGCTTATCTCACCGTTTCCAGCGCTTTTGCGCATCTTGGGCACATCAGTTTTGAAAAATTGAAGATTTTAACCAAAGTTGCAAAAATAGGCTTATCTCACCGTTTCCAGAGCTTTTGCGCATCTTGGGCACATCTGTGATGAAAAATTGAAGATTTTAACCAAAGTTGCAAAAATAGGCTTATCTCACCGTTTCCAGCGCTTTTGCGCATCTTGGGCACATCTGTGATGAAAAATTGAAGATTTTAACCAAAGTTGCAAAAATAGGCTTATCTCACCGTTTCCAGCGCTTTTGCGCATCTTGGGCACATCTGTGATGAAAAATTGAAGATTTTAACCAAAGTTGCAAAAATAGGCTTATCTCACCGTTTCCAGCGCTTTTGTGCATCTTGGGCACATCTGTGATGAAAAATTGAAGATTTTAACCAAAGTTGCAAAAATAGGCTTATCTCACCGTTTCCAGCGCTTTTGTGCATCTTGGGCACATCTGTGATGAAAAATTGAAGATTTTAACCTTTGTTGCAAAAATAGGCTTATCTCCCCGTTTCCAGCACTTTTTGGCACTTAGAGCGAATCTGACAGTAGAAACCGTGCAGTTGATACTTTTTCATTGGGGTTTCCAAAACTTAAAATCTTTTTTTTAAAGAGTTCCTTTAGAGTTGAAACCAAGATTTCAAATTATCCTTTTTCATTATTATAATCCACTGTATGCATTTTAAGTATCAAGGAAATTGAGTGAAGGCCTTTTGAGAAAACACGTTGATTAGTGACCCTATTTCATTATGGCAGTCAAACCACTGATTTTCAACTTTAGTCTATGAAACCTCCAAACCTTAAACATTGTTGCAAAATTAGGCTTAACTCACCGTTTCCAGCACTTTTGTGCACCTTGGGCATATCTGTGATGAAAAAATGAAGATTTTAACCAAAGTTGCAAAAATAGGCTTATCTCACCGTTTCCAGCGCTTTTGCGCATCTTGGGCACATCTGTGATGAAAAATTTAAGATTTTAACCAAAGTTGCAAAAATAGGCTTATCTCACCGTTTCCAGCGCTTTTGCGCATCTTGGGCACATCTGTGATGAAAAATTGAAGATTTTAACCAAAGTTGCAAAAATAGGCTTATCTCACCGTTTCCAGCGCTTTTGTGCATCTTGGGCACATCTGTGATGAAAAATTGAAGATTTTAACCATTGTTGCAAAAATAGGCTTATCTCCCCGTTTCCAGCACTTTTTGGCACTTAGAGCGAATCTGACAGTAGAAACCGTGCAGTTGCTACTTTTTCATTGGGGTTTCCAAAACTTAAAATCTTTTTTTTAAAGAGTTCCTTTAGAGTTGAAACCAAGATTTCAAATTATCCTTTTTCATTATTATAATCCACTGTATGCATTTTAAGTATCAAGGAATTTGACTGAAGGCCTTTTGAGAAAACACGTTGATTAGTGACCCTATTTCATTATGGCAGTCAAACCACTGATTTTCAACTTTAGTCTATGAAACCTCCAAACCTTAAACATTGTTGCAAAATTAGGCTTATCTCACCGTTTCCAGCACTTTTGTGCACCTTGGGCATATCTGTGATGAAAAAATGAAGATTTTAACCAAAGTTGCAAAAATAGGCTTATCTCACCGTTTCCAGCGCTTTTGTGCATCTTGGGCACATCTGTGATGAAAAATTTAAGATTTTAACCAAAGTTGCAAAAATAGGCTTATCTCACCGTTTCCAGAGCTTTTGGGCATCTTGGGCACATCTGTGATGAAAAATTGAAGATTTTAACCAAAGTTGCAAAAATAGGCTTATCTCACCGTTTCCAGCGCTTTTGCGCATCTTGGGCACATCTGTGATGAAAAAATGAAGATTTTAACCAAAGTTGCAAAAATAGGCTTATCTCACCGTTTCCAGCGCTTTTGGGCATCTTGGGCACATCTGTGATGAAAAATTGAAGATTTTAACCAAAGTTGCAAAAATAGGCTTATCTCACCGTTTCCAGCGCTTTTGTGCATCTTGGGCACATCTGTGATGAAAAATTGAAGATTTTAACCATTGTTGCAAAAATAGGCTTATCTCCCCGTTTCCAGCACTTTTTGGCACTTAGAGCCAATCTGACAGTAGAAACCGTGCAGTTGCTACTTTTTCATTGGGGTTTCCAAAACTTAAAATCTTTTTTTTAAAGAGTTCCTTTAGAGTTGAAACCAAGATTTCAAATTATCCTTTTTCATTATTATAATCCACTGTATGCATTTTAAGTATCAAGGAAATTGAGTGAAGGCCTTTTGAGAAAACACGTTGATTAGTGACCCTATTTCATTATGGCAGTCAAACCACTGATTTTCAACTTTAGTCTATGAAACCTCCAAACCTTAAACATTGTTGCAAAATTAGGCTTATCTCACCGTTTCCAGCACTTTTGTGCACCTTGGGCATATCTGTGATGAAAAAATGAAGATTTTAACCAAAGTTGCAAAAATAGGCTTATCTCACCGTTTCCAGCGCTTTTGCGCATCTTGGGCACATCTGTTTTGAAAAATTGAAGATTTTAACCAAAGTTGCAAAAATAGGCTTATCTCACCGTTTCCAGAGCTTTTGCGCATCTTGGGCAAATCTGTGATGAAAAATTGAAGATTTTAACCAAAGTTGCAAAAATAGGCTTATCTCACCGTTTCCAGCGCTTTTGTGCATCTTGGGCACATCTGTGATGAAAAATTTAAGATTTTAACCAAAGTTGCAAAAATAGGCTTATCTCACCGTTTCCAGCGCTTTTGTGCATCTTGGACACATCTGTGATGAAAAATTGAAGATTTTAACCATTGTTGCAAAAATAGGCTTATCTCCCCGTTTCCAGCACTTTTTGGCACTTAGAGCGAATCTGACAGTAGAAACCGTGCAGTTGCTACTTTTTCATTGGGGTTTCCAAAACTTAAAATCTTTTTTTTAAAGAGTTCCTTTAGAGTTGAAACCAAGATTTCAAATTATCCTTTTTCATTATTATAATCCACTGTATGCATTTTAAGTATCAAGGAATTTGACTGAAGGCCTTTTGAGAAAACACGTTGATTAGTGACCCTATTTCATTATGGCAGTCAAACCACTGATTTTCAACTTTAGTCTATGAAACCTCCAAACCTTAAACATTGTTGCAAAATTAGGCTTATCTCACCGTTTCCAGCGCTTTTGCGCATCTTGGGCACATCTGTGATGAAAAATTGAAGATTTTAACCAAAGTTGCAAAAATAGGCTTATCTCACCGTTTCCAGCGCTTTTGGGCATCTTGGGCACATCTGTGATGAAAAATTGAAGATTTTAACCAAAGTTGCAAAAATAGGCTTATCTCACCGTTTCCAGCGCTTTTGTGCATCTTGGGCACATCTGTGATGAAAAATTGAAGATTTTAACCATTGTTGCAAAAATAGGCTTATCTCCCCGTTTCCAGCACTTTTTGGCACTTAGAGCCAATCTGACAGTAGAAACCGTGCAGTTGCTACTTTTTCATTGGGGTTTCCAAAACTTAAAATCTTTTTTTTAAAGAGTTCCTTTAGAGTTGAAACCAAGATTTCAAATTATCCTTTTTCATTATTATAATCCACTGTATGCATTTTAAGTATCAAGGAATTTGACTGAAGGCCTTTTGAGAAAACACGTTGATTAGTGACCCTATTTCATTATGGCAGTCAAACCACTGATTTTCAACTTTAGTCTATGAAACCTCCAAACCTTAAACATTGTTGCAAAATTAGGCTTATCTCACCGTTTCCAGCACTTTTGTGCACCTTGGGCATATCTGTGATGAAAAAATGAAGATTTTAACCAAAGTTGCAAAAATAGGCTTATCTCACCGTTTCCAGCGCTTTTGCGCATCTTGGGCACATCTGTTTTGAAAAATTGAAGATTTTAACCAAAGTTGCAAAAATAGGCTTATCTCACCGTTTCCAGAGCTTTTGCGCATCTTGGGCACATCTGTGATGAAAAATTGAAGATTTTAACCAAAGTTGCAAAAATAGGCTTATCTCACCGTTTCCAGCGCTTTTGTGCATCTTGGACACATCTGTGATGAAAAATTGAAGATTTTAACCATTGTTGCAAAAATAGGCTTATCTCCCCGTTTCCAGCACTTTTTGGCACTTAGAGCGAATCTGACAGTAGAAACCGTGCAGTTGCTACTTTTTCATTGGGGTTTCCAAAACTTAAAATCTTTTTTTTAAAGAGTTCCTTTAGAGTTGAAACCAAGATTTCAAATTATCCTTTTTCATTATTATAATCCACTGTATGCATTTTAAGTATCAAGGAAATTGAGTGAAGGCCTTTTGAGAAAACACGTTGATTAGTGACCCTATTTCATTATGGCAGTCAAACCACTGATTTTCAACTTTAGTCTATGAAACCTCCAAACCTTAAACATTGTTGCAAAATTAGGCTTATCTCACCGTTTCCAGCACTTTTGTGCACCTTGGGCATATCTGTGATGAAAAAATGAAGATTTTAACCAAAGTTGCAAAAATAGGCTTATCTCACCGTTTCCAGCGCTTTTGCGCATCTTGGGCACATCTGTTTTGAAAAATTGAAGATTTTAACCAAAGTTGCAAAAATAGGCTTATCTCACCGTTTCCAGAGCTTTTGCGCATCTTGGGCACATCTGTGATGAAAAATTGAAGATTTTAACCAAAGTTGCAAAAATAGGCTTATCTCACCGTTTCCAGCGCTTTTGTGCATCTTGGACACATCTGTGATGAAAAATTGAAGATTTTAACCATTGTTGCAAAAATAGGCTTATCTCCCCGTTTCCAGCACTTTTTGGCACTTAGAGCGAATCTGACAGTAGAAACCGTGCAGTTGCTACTTTTTCATTGGGGTTTCCAAAACTTAAAATCTTTTTTTTAAAGAGTTCCTTTAGAGTTGAAACCAAGATTTCAAATTATCCTTTTTCATTATTATAATCCACTGTATGCATTTTAAGTATCAAGGAATTTGACTGAAGGCCTTTTGAGAAAACACGTTGATTAGTGACCCTATTTCATTATGGCAGTCAAACCACTGATATTCAACTTTAGTCTATGAAACCTCCAAACCTTAAACATTGTTGCAAAATTAGGCTTATCTCACCGTTTCCAGCACTTTTGTGCACCTTGGGCATATCTGTGATGAAAAAATGAAGATTTTAACCAAAGTTGCAAAAATAGGCTTATCTCACCGTTTCCAGCGCTTTTGTGCATCTTGGGCACATCTGTGATGAAAAATTGAAGATTTTAACCAAAGTTGCAAAAATAGGCTTATCTCACCGTTTCCAGCGCTTTTGTGCATCTTGGGCACATCTGTGATGAAAAATTGAAGATTTTAACCAAAGTTGCAAAAATAGGCTTATCTCACCGTTTCCAGCGCTTTTGGGCATCTTGGGCACATCTGTGATGAAAAATTTAAGATTTTAACCAAAGTTGCAAAAATAGGCTTATCTCACCGTTTCCAGCGCTTTTGCGCATCTTGGGCACATCTGTGATGAAAAATTGAAGATTTTAACCAAAGTTGCAAAAATAGGCTTATCTCACCGTTTCCAGCGCTTTTGTGCATCTTGGGCACATCTGTGATGAAAAATTGAAGATTTTAACCAAAGTTGCAAAAATAGGCTTATCTCACCGTTTCCAGCGCTTTTGTGCATCTTGGGCACATCTGTGATGAAAAATTGAAGATTTTAACCATTGTTGCAAAAATAGGCTTATCTCCCCGTTTCCAGCACTTTTTGGCACTTAGAGCCAATCTGACAGTAGAAACCGTGCAGTTGCTACTTTTTCATTGGGGTTTCCAAAACTTAAAATCTTTTTTTTAAAGAGTTCCTTTAGAGTTGAAACCAAGATTTCAAATTATCCTTTTTCATTATTATAATCCACTGTATGCATTTTAAGTATCAAGGAATTTGACTGAAGGCCTTTTGAGAAAACACGTTGATTAGTGACCCTATTTCATTATGGCAGTCAAACCACTGATTTTCAACTTTAGTCTATGAAACCTCCAAACCTTAAACATTGTTGCAAAATTAGGCTTATCTCACCGTTTCCAGCACTTTTGTGCACCTTGGGCATATCTGTGATGAAAAAATGAAGATTTTAACCAAAGTTGCAAAAATAGGCTTATCTCACCGTTTCCAGCGCTTTTGCGCATCTTGGGCACATCTGTTTTGAAAAATTGAAGATTTTAACCAAAGTTGCAAAAATAGGCTTATCTCACCGTTTCCAGAGCTTTTGCGCATCTTGGGCACATCTGTGATGAAAAATTGAAAATTTTAACCAAAGTTGCAAAAATAGGCTTATCTCACCGTTTCCAGCGCTTTTGTGCATCTTGGGCACATCTGTGATGAAAAATTGAAGATTTTAACCAAAGTTGCAAAAATAGGCTTATCTCACCGTTTCCAGCGCTTTTGTGCATCTTGGACACATCTGTGATGAAAAATTGAAGATTTTAACCATTGTTGCAAAAATAGGCTTATCTCCCCGTTTCCAGCACTTTTTGGCACTTAGAGCGAATCTGACAGTAGAAACCGTGCAGTTGCTACTTTTTCATTGGGGTTTCCAAAACTTAAAATCTTTTTTTTAAAGAGTTCCTTTAGAGTTGAAACCAAGATTTCAAATTATCCTTTTTCATTATTATAATCCACTGTATGCATTTTAAGTATCAAGGAATTTGACTGAAGGCCTTTTGAGAAAACACGTTGATTAGTGACCCTATTTCATTATGGCAGTCAAACCACTGATTTTCAACTTTAGTCTATGAAACCTCCAAACCTTAAACATTGTTGCAAAATTAGGCTTATCTCACCGTTTCCAGCACTTTTGTGCACCTTGGGCATATCTGTGATGAAAAAATGAAGATTTTAACCAAAGTTGCAAAAATAGGCTTATCTCACCGTTTCCAGCGCTTTTGCGCATCTTGGGCACATCTGTTTTGAAAAATTGAAGATTTTAACCAAAGTTGCAAAAATAGGCTTATCTCACCGTTTCCAGAGCTTTTGCGCATCTTGGGCACATCTGTGATGAAAAATTGAAGATTTTAACCAAAGTTGCAAAAATAGGCTTATCTCACCGTTTCCAGCGCTTTTGGGCATCTTGGGCACATCTGTGATGAAAAATTTAAGATTTTAACCAAAGTTGCAAAAATAGGCTTATCTCACCGTTTCCAGCGCTTTTGCGCATCTTGGGCACATCTGTGATGAAAAATTGAAGATTTTAACCAAAGTTGCAAAAATAGGCTTATCTCACCGTTTCCAGCGCTTTTGTGCATCTTGGGCACATCTGTGATGAAAAATTGAAGATTTCAACCAAAGTTGCAAAAATAGGCTTATCTCACCGTTTCCAGCGCTTTTGTGCATCTTGGGCACATCTGTGATGAAAAATTGAAGATTTTAACCATTGTTGCAAAAATAGGCTTATCTCCCCGTTTCCAGCACTTTTTGGCACTTAGAGCCAATCTGACAGTAGAAACCGTGCAGTTGCTACTTTTTCATTGGGGTTTCCAAAACTTAAAATCTTTTTTTTAAAGAGTTCCTTTAGAGTTGAAACCAAGATTTCAAATTATCCTTTTTCATTATTATAATCCACTGTATGCATTTTAAGTATCAAGGAATTTGACTGAAGGCCTTTTGAGAAAACACGTTGATTAGTGACCCTATTTCATTATGGCAGTCAAACCACTGATTTTCAACTTTAGTCTATGAAACCTCCAAACCTTAAACATTGTTGCAAAATTAGGCTTATCTCACCGTTTCCAGCACTTTTGTGCACCTTGGGCATATCTGTGATGAAAAAATGAAGATTTTAACCAAAGTTGCAAAAATAGGCTTATCTCACCGTTTCCAGCGCTTTTGCGCATCTTGGGCACATCTGTTTTGAAAAATTGAAGATTTTAACCAAAGTTGCAAAAATAGGCTTATCTCACCGTTTCCAGAGCTTTTGCGCATCTTGGGCACATCTGTGATGAAAAATTGAAGATTTTAACCAAAGTTGCAAAAATAGGCTTATCTCACCGTTTCCAGCGCTTTTGTGCATCTTGGGCACATCTGTGATGAAAAATTGAAGATTTTAACCAAAGTTGCAAAAATAGGCTTATCTCACCGTTTCCAGCGCTTTTGTGCATCTTGGACACATCTGTGATGAAAAATTGAAGATTTTAACCATTGTTGCAAAAATAGGCTTATCTCCCCGTTTCCAGCACTTTTTGGCACTTAGAGCGAATCTGACAGTAGAAACCGTGCAGTTGCTACTTTTTCATTGGGGTTTCCAAAACTTAAAATCTTTTTTTTAAAGAGTTCCTTTAGAGTTGAAACCAAGATTTCAAATTATCCTTTTTCATTATTATAATCCACTGTATGCATTTTAAGTATCAAGGAATTTGACTGAAGGCCTTTTGAGAAAACACGTTGATTAGTGACCCTATTTCATTATGGCAGTCAAACCACTGATTTTCAACTTTAGTCTATGAAACCTCCAAACCTTAAACATTGTTGCAAAATTAGGCTTATCTCACCGTTTCCAGCACTTTTGTGCACCTTGGGCATATCTGTGATGAAAAAATGAAGATTTTAACCAAAGTTGCAAAAATAGGCTTATCTCACCGTTTCCAGCGCTTTTGCGCATCTTGGGCACATCTGTTTTGAAAAATTGAAGATTTTAACCAAAGTTGCAAAAATAGGCTTATCTCACCGTTTCCAGAGCTTTTGCGCATCTTGGGCACATCTGTGATGAAAAATTGAAGATTTTAACCAAAGTTGCAAAAATAGGCTTATCTCACCGTTTCCAGCGCTTTTGTGCATCTTGGACACATCTGTGATGAAAAATTGAAGATTTTAACCATTGTTGCAAAAATAGGCTTATCTCCCCGTTTCCAGCACTTTTTGGCACTTAGAGCGAATCTGACAGTAGAAACCGTGCAGTTGCTACTTTTTCATTGGGGTTTCCAAAACTTAAAATCTTTTTTTTAAAGAGTTCCTTTAGAGTTGAAACCAAGATTTCAAATTATCCTTTTTCATTATTATAATCCACTGTATGCATTTTAAGTATCAAGGAATTTGACTGAAGGCCTTTTGAGAAAACACGTTGATTAGTGACCCTATTTCATTATGGCAGTCAAACCACTGATTTTCAACTTTAGTCTATGAAACCTCCAAACCTTAAACATTGTTGCAAAATTAGGCTTATCTCACCGTTTCCAGCACTTTTGTGCACCTTGGGCATATCTGTGATGAAAAAATGAAGATTTTAACCAAAGTTGCAAAAATAGGCTTATCTCACCTTTTCCAGCGCTTTTGCGCATCTTGGGCACATCTGTGATGAAAAAATGAAGATTTTAACCAAAGTTGCAAAAATAGGCTTATCTCACCGTTTCCAGCGCTTTTGCGCATCTTGGGCACATCTGTTTTGAAAAATTGAAGATTTTAACCAAAGTTGCAAAAATAGGCTTATCTCACCGTTTCCAGAGCTTTTGCGCATCTTGGGCACATCTGTGATGAAAAATTGAAGATTTTAACCAAAGTTGCAAAAATAGGCTTATCTCACCGTTTCCAGCGCTTTTGCGCATCTTGGGCACATCTGTTTTGAAAAATTGAAGATTTTAACCAAAGTTGCAAAAATAGGCTTATCTCACCGTTTCCAGAGCTTTTGCGCATCTTGGGCACATCTGTGATGAAAAATTGAAGATTTTAACCAAAGTTGCAAAAATAGGCTTATCTCACCGTTTCCAGCGCTTTTGTGCATCTTGGACACATCTGTGATGAAAAATTGAAGATTTTAACCATTGTTGCAAAAATAGGCTTATCTCCCCGTTTCCAGCACTTTTGCGCATCTTGGGCACATCTGTGATGAAAAATTGAAGATTTTAACCAAAGTTGCAAAAATAGGCTTATCTCACCGTTTCCAGCGCTTTTGTGCATCTTGGACACATCTGTGATGAAAAATTGAAGATTTTAACCATTGTTGCAAAAATAGGCTTATCTCCCCGTTTCCAGCACTTTTTGGCACTTAGAGCGAATCTGACAGTAGAAACCGTGCAGTTGCTACTTTTTCATTGGGGTTTCCAAAACTTAAAATCTTTTTTTTAAAGAGTTCCTTTAGAGTTGAAACCAAGATTTCAAATTATCCTTTTTCATTATTATAATCCACTGTATGCATTTTAAGTATCAAGGAATTTGACTGAAGGCCTTTTGAGAAAACACGTTGATTAGTGACCCTATTTCATTATGGCAGTCAAACCACTGATATTCAACTTTAGTCTATGAAACCTCCAAACCTTAAACATTGTTGCAAAATTAGGCTTATCTCACCGTTTCCAGCACTTTTGTGCACCTTGGGCATATCTGTGATGAAAAAATGAAGATTTTAACCAAAGTTGCAAAAATAGGCTTATCTCACCGTTTCCAGCGCTTTTGTGCATCTTGGGCACATCTGTGATGAAAAATTGAAGATTTTAACCAAAGTTGCAAAAATAGGCTTATCTCACCGTTTCCAGCGCTTTTGTGCATCTTGGGCACATCTGTGATGAAAAATTGAAGATTTTAACCAAAGTTGCAAAAATAGGCTTATCTCACCGTTTCCAGCGCTTTTGGGCATCTTGGGCACATCTGTGATGAAAAATTTAAGATTTTAACCAAAGTTGCAAAAATAGGCTTATCTCACCGTTTCCAGCGCTTTTGCGCATCTTGGGCACATCTGTGATGAAAAATTGAAGATTTTAACCAAAGTTGCAAAAATAGGCTTATCTCACCGTTTCCAGCGCTTTTGTGCATCTTGGGCACATCTGTGATGAAAAATTGAAGATTTTAACCAAAGTTGCAAAAATAGGCTTATCTCACCGTTTCCAGCGCTTTTGTGCATCTTGGGCACATCTGTGATGAAAAATTGAAGATTTTAACCATTGTTGCAAAAATAGGCTTATCTCCCCGTTTCCAGCACTTTTTGGCACTTAGAGCCAATCTGACAGTAGAAACCGTGCAGTTGCTACTTTTTCATTGGGGTTTCCAAAACTTAAAATCTTTTTTTTAAAGAGTTCCTTTAGAGTTGAAACCAAGATTTCAAATTATCCTTTTTCATTATTATAATCCACTGTATGCATTTTAAGTATCAAGGAATTTGACTGAAGGCCTTTTGAGAAAACACGTTGATTAGTGACCCTATTTCATTATGGCAGTCAAACCACTGATTTTCAACTTTAGTCTATGAAACCTCCAAACCTTAAACATTGTTGCAAAATTAGGCTTATCTCACCGTTTCCAGCACTTTTGTGCACCTTGGGCATATCTGTGATGAAAAAATGAAGATTTTAACCAAAGTTGCAAAAATAGGCTTATCTCACCGTTTCCAGCGCTTTTGCGCATCTTGGGCACATCTGTTTTGAAAAATTGAAGATTTTAACCAAAGTTGCAAAAATAGGCTTATCTCACCGTTTCCAGAGCTTTTGCGCATCTTGGGCACATCTGTGATGAAAAATTGAAGATTTTAACCAAAGTTGCAAAAATAGGCTTATCTCACCGTTTCCAGCGCTTTTGTGCATCTTGGGCACATCTGTGATGAAAAATTGAAGATTTTAACCAAAGTTGCAAAAATAGGCTTATCTCACCGTTTCCAGCGCTTTTGTGCATCTTGGACACATCTGTGATGAAAAATTGAAGATTTTAACCATTGTTGCAAAAATAGGCTTATCTCCCCGTTTCCAGCACTTTTTGGCACTTAGAGCGAATCTGACAGTAGAAACCGTGCAGTTGCTACTTTTTCATTGGGGTTTCCAAAACTTAAAATCTTTTTTTTAAAGAGTTCCTTTAGAGTTGAAACCAAGATTTCAAATTATCCTTTTTCATTATTATAATCCACTGTATGCATTTTAAGTATCAAGGAATTTGACTGAAGGCCTTTTGAGAAAACACGTTGATTAGTGACCCTATTTCATTATGGCAGTCAAACCACTGATTTTCAACTTTAGTCTATGAAACCTCCAAACCTTAAACATTGTTGCAAAATTAGGCTTATCTCACCGTTTCCAGCACTTTTGTGCACCTTGGGCATATCTGTGATGAAAAAATGAAGATTTTAACCAAAGTTGCAAAAATAGGCTTATCTCACCGTTTCCAGCGCTTTTGCGCATCTTGGGCACATCTGTTTTGAAAAATTGAAGATTTTAACCAAAGTTGCAAAAATAGGCTTATCTCACCGTTTCCAGAGCTTTTGCGCATCTTGGGCACATCTGTGATGAAAAATTGAAGATTTTAACCAAAGTTGCAAAAATAGGCTTATCTCACCGTTTCCAGCGCTTTTGGGCATCTTGGGCACATCTGTGATGAAAAATTTAAGATTTTAACCAAAGTTGCAAAAATAGGCTTATCTCACCGTTTCCAGCGCTTTTGCGCATCTTGGGCACATCTGTGATGAAAAATTGAAGATTTTAACCAAAGTTGCAAAAATAGGCTTATCTCACCGTTTCCAGCGCTTTTGTGCATCTTGGGCACATCTGTGATGAAAAATTGAAGATTTTAACCAAAGTTGCAAAAATAGGCTTATCTCACCGTTTCCAGCGCTTTTGTGCATCTTGGGCCCATCTGTGATGAAAAATTGAAGATTTTAACCATTGTTGCAAAAATAGGCTTATCTCCCCGTTTCCAGCACTTTTTGGCACTTAGAGCCAATCTGACAGTAGAAACCGTGCAGTTGCTACTTTTTCATTGGGGTTTCCAAAACTTAAAATCTTTTTTTTAAAGAGTTCCTTTAGAGTTGAAACCAAGATTTCAAATTATCCTTTTTCATTATTATAATCCACTGTATGCATTTTAAGTATCAAGGAATTTGACTGAAGGCCTTTTGAGAAAACACGTTGATTAGTGACCCTATTTCATTATGGCAGTCAAACCACTGATTTTCAACTTTAGTCTATGAAACCTCCAAACCTTAAACATTGTTGCAAAATTAGGCTTATCTCACCGTTTCCAGCACTTTTGTGCACCTTGGGCATATCTGTGATGAAAAAATGAAGATTTTAACCAAAGTTGCAAAAATAGGCTTATCTCACCTTTTCCAGCGCTTTTGCGCATCTTGGGCACATCTGTGATGAAAAAATGAAGATTTTAACCAAAGTTGCAAAAATAGGCTTATCTCACCGTTTCCAGCGCTTTTGCGCATCTTGGGCACATCTGTTTTGAAAAATTGAAGATTTTAACCAAAGTTGCAAAAATAGGCTTATCTCACCGTTTCCAGAGCTTTTGCGCATCTTGGGCACATCTGTGATGAAAAATTGAAGATTTTAACCAAAGTTGCAAAAATAGGCTTATCTCACCGTTTCCAGCGCTTTTGTGCATCTTGGACACATCTGTGATGAAAAATTGAAGATTTTAACCATTGTTGCAAAAATAGGCTTATCTCCCCGTTTCCAGCACTTTTGCGCATCTTGGGCACATCTGTGATGAAAAATTGAAGATTTTAACCAAAGTTGCAAAAATAGGCTTATCTCACCGTTTCCAGCGCTTTTGTGCATCTTGGACACATCTGTGATGAAAAATTGAAGATTTTAACCATTGTTGCAAAAATAGGCTTATCTCCCCGTTTCCAGCACTTTTTGGCACTTAGAGCGAATCTGACAGTAGAAACCGTGCAGTTGCTACTTTTTCATTGGGGTTTCCAAAACTTAAAATCTTTTTTTTAAAGAGTTCCTTTAGAGTTGAAACCAAGATTTCAAATTATCCTTTTTCATTATTATAATCCACTGTATGCATTTTAAGTATCAAGGAATTTGACTGAAGGCCTTTTGAGAAAACACGTTGATTAGTGACCCTATTTCATTATGGCAGTCAAACCACTGATATTCAACTTTAGTCTATGAAACCTCCAAACCTTAAACATTGTTGCAAAATTAGGCTTATCTCACCGTTTCCAGCACTTTTGTGCACCTTGGGCATATCTGTGATGAAAAAATGAAGATTTTAACCAAAGTTGCAAAAATAGGCTTATCTCACCGTTTCCAGCGCTTTTGTGCATCTTGGGCACATCTGTGATGAAAAATTGAAGATTTTAACCAAAGTTGCAAAAATAGGCTTATCTCACCGTTTCCAGCGCTTTTGTGCATCTTGGGCACATCTGTGATGAAAAATTGAAGATTTTAACCAAAGTTGCAAAAATAGGCTTATCTCACCGTTTCCAGCGCTTTTGGGCATCTTGGGCACATCTGTGATGAAAAATTTAAGATTTTAACCAAAGTTGCAAAAATAGGCTTATCTCACCGTTTCCAGCGCTTTTGCGCATCTTGGGCACATCTGTGATGAAAAATTGAAGATTTTAACCAAAGTTGCAAAAATAGGCTTATCTCACCGTTTCCAGCGCTTTTGTGCATCTTGGGCACATCTGTGATGAAAAATTGAAGATTTTAACCAAAGTTGCAAAAATAGGCTTATCTCACCGTTTCCAGCGCTTTTGTGCATCTTGGGCACATCTGTGATGAAAAATTGAAGATTTTAACCATTGTTGCAAAAATAGGCTTATCTCCCCGTTTCCAGCACTTTTTGGCACTTAGAGCCAATCTGACAGTAGAAACCGTGCAGTTGCTACTTTTTCATTGGGGTTTCCAAAACTTAAAATCTTTTTTTTAAAGAGTTCCTTTAGAGTTGAAACCAAGATTTCAAATTATCCTTTTTCATTATTATAATCCACTGTATGCATTTTAAGTATCAAGGAATTTGACTGAAGGCCTTTTGAGAAAACACGTTGATTAGTGACCCTATTTCATTATGGCAGTCAAACCACTGATTTTCAACTTTAGTCTATGAAACCTCCAAACCTTAAACATTGTTGCAAAATTAGGCTTATCTCACCGTTTCCAGCACTTTTGTGCACCTTGGGCATATCTGTGATGAAAAAATGAAGATTTTAACCAAAGTTGCAAAAATAGGCTTATCTCACCGTTTCCAGCGCTTTTGCGCATCTTGGGCACATCTGTTTTGAAAAATTGAAGATTTTAACCAAAGTTGCAAAAATAGGCTTATCTCACCGTTTCCAGAGCTTTTGCGCATCTTGGGCACATCTGTGATGAAAAATTGAAGATTTTAACCAAAGTTGCAAAAATAGGCTTATCTCACCGTTTCCAGCGCTTTTGTGCATCTTGGGCACATCTGTGATGAAAAATTGAAGATTTTAACCAAAGTTGCAAAAATAGGCTTATCTCACCGTTTCCAGCGCTTTTGTGCATCTTGGACACATCTGTGATGAAAAATTGAAGATTTTAACCATTGTTGCAAAAATAGGCTTATCTCCCCGTTTCCAGCACTTTTTGGCACTTAGAGCGAATCTGACAGTAGAAACCGTGCAGTTGCTACTTTTTCATTGGGGTTTCCAAAACTTAAAATCTTTTTTTTAAAGAGTTCCTTTAGAGTTGAAACCAAGATTTCAAATTATCCTTTTTCATTATTATAATCCACTGTATGCATTTTAAGTATCAAGGAATTTGACTGAAGGCCTTTTGAGAAAACACGTTGATTAGTGACCCTATTTCATTATGGCAGTCAAACCACTGATTTTCAACTTTAGTCTATGAAACCTCCAAACCTTAAACATTGTTGCAAAATTAGGCTTATCTCACCGTTTCCAGCACTTTTGTGCACCTTGGGCATATCTGTGATGAAAAAATGAAGATTTTAACCAAAGTTGCAAAAATAGGCTTATCTCACCGTTTCCAGCGCTTTTGCGCATCTTGGGCACATCTGTTTTGAAAAATTGAAGATTTTAACCAAAGTTGCAAAAATAGGCTTATCTCACCGTTTCCAGAGCTTTTGCGCATCTTGGGCACATCTGTGATGAAAAATTGAAGATTTTAACCAAAGTTGCAAAAATAGGCTTATCTCACCGTTTCCAGCGCTTTTGGGCATCTTGGGCACATCTGTGATGAAAAATTTAAGATTTTAACCAAAGTTGCAAAAATAGGCTTATCTCACCGTTTCCAGCGCTTTTGCGCATCTTGGGCACATCTGTGATGAAAAATTGAAGATTTTAACCAAAGTTGCAAAAATAGGCTTATCTCACCGTTTCCAGCGCTTTTGTGCATCTTGGGCACATCTGTGATGAAAAATTGAAGATTTTAACCAAAGTTGCAAAAATAGGCTTATCTCACCGTTTCCAGCGCTTTTGTGCATCTTGGGCCCATCTGTGATGAAAAATTGAAGATTTTAACCATTGTTGCAAAAATAGGCTTATCTCCCCGTTTCCAGCACTTTTTGGCACTTAGAGCCAATCTGACAGTAGAAACCGTGCAGTTGCTACTTTTTCATTGGGGTTTCCAAAACTTAAAATCTTTTTTTTAAAGAGTTCCTTTAGAGTTGAAACCAAGATTTCAAATTATCCTTTTTCATTATTATAATCCACTGTATGCATTTTAAGTATCAAGGAATTTGACTGAAGGCCTTTTGAGAAAACACGTTGATTAGTGACCCTATTTCATTATGGCAGTCAAACCACTGATTTTCAACTTTAGTCTATGAAACCTCCAAACCTTAAACATTGTTGCAAAATTAGGCTTATCTCACCGTTTCCAGCACTTTTGTGCACCTTGGGCATATCTGTGATGAAAAAATGAAGATTTTAACCAAAGTTGCAAAAATAGGCTTATCTCACCTTTTCCAGCGCTTTTGCGCATCTTGGGCACATCTGTGATGAAAAAATGAAGATTTTAACCAAAGTTGCAAAAATAGGCTTATCTCACCGTTTCCAGCGCTTTTGCGCATCTTGGGCACATCTGTTTTGAAAAATTGAAGATTTTAACCAAAGTTGCAAAAATAGGCTTATCTCACCGTTTCCAGAGCTTTTGCGCATCTTGGGCACATCTGTGATGAAAAATTGAAGATTTTAACCAAAGTTGCAAAAATAGGCTTATCTCACCGTTTCCAGCGCTTTTGTGCATCTTGGACACATCTGTGATGAAAAATTGAAGATTTTAACCATTGTTGCAAAAATAGGCTTATCTCCCCGTTTCCAGCACTTTTGCGCATCTTGGGCACATCTGTGATGAAAAATTGAAGATTTTAACCAAAGTTGCAAAAATAGGCTTATCTCACCGTTTCCAGCGCTTTTGTGCATCTTGGACACATCTGTGATGAAAAATTGAAGATTTTAACCATTGTTGCAAAAATAGGCTTATCTCCCCGTTTCCAGCACTTTTTGGCACTTAGAGCGAATCTGACAGTAGAAACCGTGCAGTTGCTACTTTTTCATTGGGGTTTCCAAAACTTAAAATCTTTTTTTTAAAGAGTTCCTTTAGAGTTGAAACCAAGATTTCAAATTATCCTTTTTCATTATTATAATCCACTGTATGCATTTTAAGTATCAAGGAATTTGACTGAAGGCCTTTTGAGAAAACACGTTGATTAGTGACCCTATTTCATTATGGCAGTCAAACCACTGATATTCAACTTTAGTCTATGAAACCTCCAAACCTTAAACATTGTTGCAAAATTAGGCTTATCTCACCGTTTCCAGCACTTTTGTGCACCTTGGGCATATCTGTGATGAAAAAATGAAGATTTTAACCAAAGTTGCAAAAATAGGCTTATCTCACCGTTTCCAGCGCTTTTGTGCATCTTGGGCACATCTGTGATGAAAAATTGAAGATTTTAACCAAAGTTGCAAAAATAGGCTTATCTCACCGTTTCCAGCGCTTTTGTGCATCTTGGGCACATCTGTGATGAAAAATTGAAGATTTTAACCAAAGTTGCAAAAATAGGCTTATCTCACCGTTTCCAGCGCTTTTGGGCATCTTGGGCACATCTGTGATGAAAAATTTAAGATTTTAACCAAAGTTGCAAAAATAGGCTTATCTCACCGTTTCCAGCGCTTTTGCGCATCTTGGGCACATCTGTGATGAAAAATTGAAGATTTTAACCAAAGTTGCAAAAATAGGCTTATCTCACCGTTTCCAGCGCTTTTGTGCATCTTGGGCACATCTGTGATGAAAAATTGAAGATTTTAACCAAAGTTGCAAAAATAGGCTTATCTCACCGTTTCCAGCGCTTTTGTGCATCTTGGGCACATCTGTGATGAAAAATTGAAGATTTTAACCATTGTTGCAAAAATAGGCTTATCTCCCCGTTTCCAGCACTTTTTGGCACTTAGAGCCAATCTGACAGTAGAAACCGTGCAGTTGCTACTTTTTCATTGGGGTTTCCAAAACTTAAAATCTTTTTTTTAAAGAGTTCCTTTAGAGTTGAAACCAAGATTTCAAATTATCCTTTTTCATTATTATAATCCACTGTATGCATTTTAAGTATCAAGGAATTTGACTGAAGGCCTTTTGAGAAAACACGTTGATTAGTGACCCTATTTCATTATGGCAGTCAAACCACTGATTTTCAACTTTAGTCTATGAAACCTCCAAACCTTAAACATTGTTGCAAAATTAGGCTTATCTCACCGTTTCCAGCACTTTTGTGCACCTTGGGCATATCTGTGATGAAAAAATGAAGATTTTAACCAAAGTTGCAAAAATAGGCTTATCTCACCGTTTCCAGCGCTTTTGCGCATCTTGGGCACATCTGTTTTGAAAAATTGAAGATTTTAACCAAAGTTGCAAAAATAGGCTTATCTCACCGTTTCCAGAGCTTTTGCGCATCTTGGGCACATCTGTGATGAAAAATTGAAGATTTTAACCAAAGTTGCAAAAATAGGCTTATCTCACCGTTTCCAGCGCTTTTGTGCATCTTGGGCACATCTGTGATGAAAAATTGAAGATTTTAACCAAAGTTGCAAAAATAGGCTTATCTCACCGTTTCCAGCGCTTTTGTGCATCTTGGACACATCTGTGATGAAAAATTGAAGATTTTAACCATTGTTGCAAAAATAGGCTTATCTCCCCGTTTCCAGCACTTTTTGGCACTTAGAGCGAATCTGACAGTAGAAACCGTGCAGTTGCTACTTTTTCATTGGGGTTTCCAAAACTTAAAATCTTTTTTTTAAAGAGTTCCTTTAGAGTTGAAACCAAGATTTCAAATTATCCTTTTTCATTATTATAATCCACTGTATGCATTTTAAGTATCAAGGAATTTGACTGAAGGCCTTTTGAGAAAACACGTTGATTAGTGACCCTATTTCATTATGGCAGTCAAACCACTGATTTTCAACTTTAGTCTATGAAACCTCCAAACCTTAAACATTGTTGCAAAATTAGGCTTATCTCACCGTTTCCAGCACTTTTGTGCACCTTGGGCATATCTGTGATGAAAAAATGAAGATTTTAACCAAAGTTGCAAAAATAGGCTTATCTCACCGTTTCCAGCGCTTTTGCGCATCTTGGGCACATCTGTTTTGAAAAATTGAAGATTTTAACCAAAGTTGCAAAAATAGGCTTATCTCACCGTTTCCAGAGCTTTTGCGCATCTTGGGCACATCTGTGATGAAAAATTGAAGATTTTAACCAAAGTTGCAAAAATAGGCTTATCTCACCGTTTCCAGCGCTTTTGGGCATCTTGGGCACATCTGTGATGAAAAATTTAAGATTTTAACCAAAGTTGCAAAAATAGGCTTATCTCACCGTTTCCAGCGCTTTTGCGCATCTTGGGCACATCTGTGATGAAAAATTGAAGATTTTAACCAAAGTTGCAAAAATAGGCTTATCTCACCGTTTCCAGCGCTTTTGTGCATCTTGGGCACATCTGTGATGAAAAATTGAAGATTTTAACCAAAGTTGCAAAAATAGGCTTATCTCACCGTTTCCAGCGCTTTTGTGCATCTTGGGCCCATCTGTGATGAAAAATTGAAGATTTTAACCATTGTTGCAAAAATAGGCTTATCTCCCCGTTTCCAGCACTTTTTGGCACTTAGAGCCAATCTGACAGTAGAAACCGTGCAGTTGCTACTTTTTCATTGGGGTTTCCAAAACTTAAAATCTTTTTTTTAAAGAGTTCCTTTAGAGTTGAAACCAAGATTTCAAATTATCCTTTTTCATTATTATAATCCACTGTATGCATTTTAAGTATCAAGGAATTTGACTGAAGGCCTTTTGAGAAAACACGTTGATTAGTGACCCTATTTCATTATGGCAGTCAAACCACTGATTTTCAACTTTAGTCTATGAAACCTCCAAACCTTAAACATTGTTGCAAAATTAGGCTTATCTCACCGTTTCCAGCACTTTTGTGCACCTTGGGCATATCTGTGATGAAAAAATGAAGATTTTAACCAAAGTTGCAAAAATAGGCTTATCTCACCGTTTCCAGCGCTTTTGCGCATCTTGGGCACATCTGTTTTGAAAAATTGAAGATTTTAACCAAAGTTGCAAAAATAGGCTTATCTCACCGTTTCCAGAGCTTTTGCGCATCTTGGGCACATCTGTGATGAAAAATTGAAGATTTTAACCAAAGTTGCAAAAATAGGCTTATCTCACCGTTTCCAGCGCTTTTGTGCATCTTGGGCACATCTGTGATGAAAAATTGAAGATTTTAACCAAAGTTGCAAAAATAGGCTTATCTCACCGTTTCCAGCGCTTTTGTGCATCTTGGACACATCTGTGATGAAAAATTGAAGATTTTAACCATTGTTGCAAAAATAGGCTTATCTCCCCGTTTCCAGCACTTTTTGGCACTTAGAGCGAATCTGACAGTAGAAACCGTGCAGTTGCTACTTTTTCATTGGGGTTTCCAAAACTTAAAATCTTTTTTTTAAAGAGTTCCTTTAGAGTTGAAACCAAGATTTCAAATTATCCTTTTTCATTATTATAATCCACTGTATGCATTTTAAGTATCAAGGAATTTGACTGAAGGCCTTTTGAGAAAACACGTTGATTAGTGACCCTATTTCATTATGGCAGTCAAACCACTGATTTTCAACTTTAGTCTATGAAACCTCCAAACCTTAAACATTGTTGCAAAATTAGGCTTATCTCACCGTTTCCAGCACTTTTGTGCACCTTGGGCATATCTGTGATGAAAAAATGAAGATTTTAACCAAAGTTGCAAAAATAGGCTTATCTCACCGTTTCCAGCGCTTTTGCGCATCTTGGGCACATCTGTTTTGAAAAATTGAAGATTTTAACCAAAGTTGCAAAAATAGGCTTATCTCACCGTTTCCAGAGCTTTTGCGCATCTTGGGCACATCTGTGATGAAAAATTGAAGATTTTAACCAAAGTTGCAAAAATAGGCTTATCTCACCGTTTCCAGCGCTTTTGTGCATCTTGGGCACATCTGTGATGAAAAATTGAAGATTTTAACCAAAGTTGCAAAAATAGGCTTATCTCACCGTTTCCAGCGCTTTTGTGCATCTTGGACACATCTGTGATGAAAAATTGAAGATTTTAACCATTGTTGCAAAAATAGGCTTATCTCCCCGTTTCCAGCACTTTTTGGCACTTAGAGCGAATCTGACAGTAGAAACCGTGCAGTTGCTACTTTTTCATTGGGGTTTCCAAAACTTAAAATCTTTTTTTTAAAGAGTTCCTTTAGAGTTGAAACCAAGATTTCAAATTATCCTTTTTCATTATTATAATCCACTGTATGCATTTTAAGTATCAAGGAATTTGACTGAAGGCCTTTTGAGAAAACACGTTGATTAGTGACCCTATTTCATTATGGCAGTCAAACCACTGATTTTCAACTTTAGTCTATGAAACCTCCAAACCTTAAACATTGTTGCAAAATTAGGCTTATCTCACCGTTTCCAGCACTTTTGTGCACCTTGGGCATATCTGTGATGAAAAAATGAAGATTTTAACCAAAGTTGCAAAAATAGGCTTATCTCACCTTTTCCAGCGCTTTTGCGCATCTTGGGCACATCTGTGATGAAAAAATGAAGATTTTAACCAAAGTTGCAAAAATAGGCTTATCTCACCGTTTCCAGCGCTTTTGCGCATCTTGGGCACATCTGTTTTGAAAAATTGAAGATTTTAACCAAAGTTGCAAAAATAGGCTTATCTCACCGTTTCCAGAGCTTTTGCGCATCTTGGGCACATCTGTGATGAAAAATTGAAGATTTTAACCAAAGTTGCAAAAATAGGCTTATCTCACCGTTTCCAGCGCTTTTGTGCATCTTGGACACATCTGTGATGAAAAATTGAAGATTTTAACCATTGTTGCAAAAATAGGCTTATCTCCCCGTTTCCAGCACTTTTTGGCACTTAGAGCGAATCTGACAGTAGAAACCGTGCAGTTGCTACTTTTTCATTGGGGTTTCCAAAACTTAAAATCTTTTTTTTAAAGAGTTCCTTTAGAGTTGAAACCAAGATTTCAAATTATCCTTTTTCATTATTATAATCCACTGTATGCATTTTAAGTATCAAGGAAATTGAGTGAAGGCCTTTTGAGAAAACATGTTGATTAGTGACCCTATTTCATTATGGCAGTCAAACCACTGATTTTCAACTTTAGTCTATGAAACCTCCAAACCTTAAACATTGTTGCAAAATTAGGCTTATCTCACCGTTTCCAGCACTTTTGTGCACCTTGGGCATATCTGTGATGAAAAAATGAAGATTTTAACCAAAGTTGCAAAAATAGGCTTATCTCACCGTTTCCAGCGCTTTTGCGCATCTTGGGCACATCTGTTTTGAAAAATTGAAGATTTTAACCAAAGTTGCAAAAATAGGCTTATCTCACCGTTTCCAGAGCTTTTGCGCATCTTGGGCACATCTGTGATGAAAAATTGAAGATTTTAACCAAAGTTGCAAAAATAGGCTTATCTCACCGTTTCCAGCGCTTTTGTGCATCTTGGGCACATCTGTGATGAAAAATTGAAGATTTTAACCAAAGTTGCAAAAATAGGCTTATCTCACCGTTTCCAGCGCTTTTGTGCATCTTGGACACATCTGTGATGAAAAATTGAAGATTTTAACCATTGTTGCAAAAATAGGCTTATCTCCCCGTTTCCAGCACTTTTTGGCACTTAGAGCGAATCTGACAGTAGAAACCGTGCAGTTGCTACTTTTTCATTGGGGTTTCCAAAACTTAAAATCTTTTTTTTAAAGAGTTCCTTTAGAGTTGAAACCAAGATTTCAAATTATCCTTTTTCATTATTATAATCCACTGTATGCATTTTAAGTATCAAGGAATTTGACTGAAGGCCTTTTGAGAAAACACGTTGATTAGTGACCCTATTTCATTATGGCAGTCAAACCACTGATTTTCAACTTTAGTCTATGAAACCTCCAAACCTTAAACATTGTTGCAAAATTAGGCTTATCTCACCGTTTCCAGCACTTTTGTGCACCTTGGGCATATCTGTGATGAAAAAATGAAGATTTTAACCAAAGTTGCAAAAATAGGCTTATCTCACCGTTTCCAGCGCTTTTGCGCATCTTGGGCACATCTGTTTTGAAAAATTGAAGATTTTAACCAAAGTTGCAAAAATAGGCTTATCTCACCGTTTCCAGAGCTTTTGCGCATCTTGGGCACATCTGTGATGAAAAATTGAAGATTTTAACCAAAGTTGCAAAAATAGGCTTATCTCACCGTTTCCAGCGCTTTTGTGCATCTTGGACACATCTGTGATGAAAAATTGAAGATTTTAACCATTGTTGCAAAAATAGGCTTATCTCCCCGTTTCCAGCACTTTTTGGCACTTAGAGCGAATCTGACAGTAGAAACCGTGCAGTTGCTACTTTTTCATTGGGGTTTCCAAAACTTAAAATCTTTTTTTTAAAGAGTTCCTTTAGAGTTGAAACCAAGATTTCAAATTATCCTTTTTCATTATTATAATCCACTGTATGCATTTTAAGTATCAAGGAATTTGACTGAAGGCCTTTTGAGAAAACACGTTGATTAGTGACCCTATTTCATTATGGCAGTCAAACCACTGATTTTCAACTTTAGTCTATGAAACCTCCAAACCTTAAACATTGTTGCAAAATTAGGCTTATCTCACCGTTTCCAGCACTTTTGTGCACCTTGGGCATATCTGTGATGAAAAAATGAAGATTTTAACCAAAGTTGCAAAAATAGGCTTATCTCACCTTTTCCAGCGCTTTTGCGCATCTTGGGCACATCTGTGATGAAAAAATGAAGATTTTAACCAAAGTTGCAAAAATAGGCTTATCTCACCGTTTCCAGCGCTTTTGCGCATCTTGGGCACATCTGTTTTGAAAAATTGAAGATTTTAACCAAAGTTGCAAAAATAGGCTTATCTCACCGTTTCCAGAGCTTTTGCGCATCTTGGGCACATCTGTGATGAAAAATTGAAGATTTTAACCAAAGTTGCAAAAATAGGCTTATCTCACCGTTTCCAGCGCTTTTGTGCATCTTGGACACATCTGTGATGAAAAATTGAAGATTTTAACCATTGTTGCAAAAATAGGCTTATCTCCCCGTTTCCAGCACTTTTTGGCACTTAGAGCGAATCTGACAGTAGAAACCGTGCAGTTGCTACTTTTTCATTGGGGTTTCCAAAACTTAAAATCTTTTTTTTAAAGAGTTCCTTTAGAGTTGAAACCAAGATTTCAAATTATCCTTTTTCATTATTATAATCCACTGTATGCATTTTAAGTATCAAGGAAATTGAGTGAAGGCCTTTTGAGAAAACATGTTGATTAGTGACCCTATTTCATTATGGCAGTCAAACCACTGATTTTCAACTTTAGTCTATGAAACCTCCAAACCTTAAACATTGTTGCAAAATTAGGCTTATCTCACCGTTTCCAGCACTTTTGTGCACCTTGGGCATATCTGTGATGAAAAAATGAAGATTTTAACCAAAGTTGCAAAAATAGGCTTATCTCACCGTTTCCAGCGCTTTTGCGCATCTTGGGCACATCTGTTTTGAAAAATTGAAGATTTTAACCAAAGTTGCAAAAATAGGCTTATCTCACCGTTTCCAGAGCTTTTGCGCATCTTGGGCACATCTGTGATGAAAAATTGAAGATTTTAACCAAAGTTGCAAAAATAGGCTTATCTCACCGTTTCCAGCGCTTTTGTGCATCTTGGACACATCTGTGATGAAAAATTGAAGATTTTAACCATTGTTGCAAAAATAGGCTTATCTCACCGTTTCCAGCGCTTTTGTGCATCTTGGACACATCTGTGATGAAAAATTGAAGATTTTAACCATTGTTGCAAAAATAGGCTTATCTCCCCGTTTCCAGCACTTTTTGGCACTTAGAGCGAATCTGACAGTAGAAACCGTGCAGTTGCTACTTTTTCATTGGGGTTTCCAAAACTTAAAATCTTTTTTTTAAAGAGTTCCTTTAGAGTTGAAACCAAGATTTCAAATTATCCTTTTTCATTATTATAATCCACTGTATGCATTTTAAGTATCAAGGAATTTGACTGAAGGCCTTTTGAGAAAACACGTTGATTAGTGACCCTATTTCATTATGGCAGTCAAACCACTGATATTCAACTTTAGTCTATGAAACCTCCAAACCTTAAACATTGTTGCAAAATTAGGCTTATCTCACCGTTTCCAGCACTTTTGTGCACCTTGGGCATATCTGTGATGAAAAAATGAAGATTTTAACCAAAGTTGCAAAAATAGGCTTATCTCACCGTTTCCAGCGCTTTTGTGCATCTTGGGCACATCTGTGATGAAAAATTGAAGATTTTAACCAAAGTTGCAAAAATAGGCTTATCTCACCGTTTCCAGCGCTTTTGCGCATCTTGGGCACATCTGTGATGAAAAATTGAAGATTTTAACCAAAGTTGCAAAAATAGGCTTATCTCACCGTTTCCAGCGCTTTTGTGCATCTTGGGCACATCTGTGATGAAAAATTGAAGATTTTAACCAAAGTTGCAAAAATAGGCTTATCTCACCGTTTCCAGCGCTTTTGTGCATCTTGGGCACATCTGTGATGAAAAATTGAAGATTTTAACCATTGTTGCAAAAATAGGCTTATCTCCCCGTTTCCAGCACTTTTTGGCACTTAGAGCCAATCTGACAGTAGAAACCGTGCAGTTGCTACTTTTTCATTTGGGTTTCCAAAACTTAAAATCTTTTTTTTAAAGAGTTCCTTTAGAGTTGAAACCAAGATTTCAAATTATCCTTTTTCATTATTATAATCCACTGTATGCATTTTAAGTATCAAGGAATTTGACTGAAGGCCTTTTGAGAAAACACGTTGATTAGTGACCCTATTTCATTATGGCAGTCAAACCACTGATTTTCAACTTTAGTCTATGAAACCTCCAAACCTTAAACATTGTTGCAAAATTAGGCTTATCTCACCGTTTCCAGCACTTTTGTGCACCTTGGGCATATCTGTGATGAAAAAATGAAGATTTTAACCAAAGTTGCAAAAATAGGCTTATCTCACCGTTTCCAGCGCTTTTGCGCATCTTGGGCACATCTGTTTTGAAAAATTGAAGATTTTAACCAAAGTTGCAAAAATAGGCTTATCTCACCGTTTCCAGAGCTTTTGCGCATCTTGGGCACATCTGTGATGAAAAATTGAAGATTTTAACCAAAGTTGCAAAAATAGGCTTATCTCACCGTTTCCAGCGCTTTTGTGCATCTTGGGCACATCTGTGATGAAAAATTGAAGATTTTAACCAAAGTTGCAAAAATAGGCTTATCTCACCGTTTCCAGCGCTTTTGTGCATCTTGGACACATCTGTGATGAAAAATTGAAGATTTTAACCATTGTTGCAAAAATAGGCTTATCTCCCCGTTTCCAGCACTTTTTGGCACTTAGAGCGAATCTGACAGTAGAAACCGTGCAGTTGCTACTTTTTCATTGGGGTTTCCAAAACTTAAAATCTTTTTTTTAAAGAGTTCCTTTAGAGTTGAAACCAAGATTTCAAATTATCCTTTTTCATTATTATAATCCACTGTATGCATTTTAAGTATCAAGGAATTTGACTGAAGGCCTTTTGAGAAAACACGTTGATTAGTGACCCTATTTCATTATGGCAGTCAAACCACTGATTTTCAACTTTAGTCTATGAAACCTCCAAACCTTAAACATTGTTGCAAAATTAGGCTTATCTCACCGTTTCCAGCACTTTTGTGCACCTTGGGCATATCTGTGATGAAAAAATGAAGATTTTAACCAAAGTTGCAAAAATAGGCTTATCTCACCGTTTCCAGCGCTTTTGCGCATCTTGGG